>NC_060267.1:90762844-90819558 GCF_021613505.1 Equus quagga
GGGGGGGGGGGGGGGGGGGGGGGGGGGGGGGGTGCGGATGTGACAGACCCAGGCGCGATGGCGCGTTCTGTAGCCTTGGCAGGTAGGGTGCCTTCGAGGCGGAATGGCTGCAGAGGGGGCGGACACTGATGAGCTTACTGAGTTTGCATTCAGAGTCTTTACAAATGCCCTGGCCTTTGGCCCAGCAACTCTGCTTCTGGGGCTGTTTCCCAAGGAAACCACTGAACTGGTGCTTAAATGCTATGGATCTAAAGACGTTCTTAATAACATTGTTCATAGTAAAAATTGGAAACAAAACAATATGGATGGGAAAGGCCATTGTTAGACATTTATACAAAGGAAATACTTTGTAGCCATTAAAAATGGTTTGAATTGAGTGTTTCCCTTCTGGAAAGATGCTCACAATGTGTTGTTCAGTGCAAAGAATCAGGTCAAAAATAGTATGTTATTTATACTTCTGCTTAAAATAGTATGCATTTATGTAAGATATATTCATATGTTTACAAGGATGCATAAAAGTTTTGAAGGTTATATGTACTAATAAAAATGACCGTCTCTGGTTGGTAGAATTCCCTTCTTTTTCTGCATGTCGGGAATTTCTATGTACAGCTCCCAGGGAGCAGTTGTCAAGAGCTCAAATTCTGGAGCTGTGCAGACGTAGGTTCATAGCCTGGTTCTGCCACTTCCTGGCTGTGTCTTTGGGCAAGTTACTTAACCTCTCTGGAGTTCCACTTTGTCCTCTGTAAAATGTGGGTAAGACTTGGACCTACCAGGTGCCAGGGGGGATTCAGTGAGCTGATACACGGGAAGCATCTCGGCACATCCCTGGTACTTAGTAAATGTCAGTATCATCAATGTCATTTTTTTTAAACAGTGAACACGTATTATCATGTAATAAAGAAATAACCAATGTTGAGTAAAATTATTGTTCTTCTCAGTCCAACTAGAATTTGAGGACCTCACATTGGAGCAAGACTCTCTCTGCCCGTGTGCCTCGTGTGAGACCACCCACCGGAGCACGGGCCATTGTGTGTTCGTGCCAGCAGGCCCGGCTCCCACTTGCTGAGTTTGCTCTGCGTCCCTCCCTGGCTTCACTGAATTCCCACGGGGATGCTTCTCAGCCAGGAGAGATGGTGGTGCCGTAGACTCACTTTACAGATGGGGAAACTGAGGCTGGGGCAGGGTAGGAAGCTCTCGGAGGCCCCACGGCTGGTGAAGGATGGAGCCAGAATTCCAGTCCCATCTGTCTGAGGCCAGAGGCCGAGGGTTTGGCTGAATTAGTGAGTGCGGCGTTCAGAGGGAGGGAAGTCGGGGGAGCACGTGGTGAATGAATACAGGACACAGGGGCAGGGGCCGGGGGGAGAGTCTCAGGTGTGCCGCAGAGAAGCTGGTGTCCGCCGTCCCCCTTGGCAGCGGGGGATGCTTGCTGGACAGTCGCACGGGAACGATCTGAGAAGCACCGAGGGCTGCTGACTAGTGGCCGAGTGTGGGAGTTTTTTAGGGTGACCGGAGTTCAGGATTCCTGAGCTAAAAATAGTCCATTCCATAGTTCACCAAGGACTCGAAAGAAATATTTTCCTAAGAAATCTGATGTGCACACAACCTTGCAGAACCCGCATTGTGCACATCTCCATGGCACGTGGGCATTCTAGCCCTGTTTTCAGGCACCGGTAGCCCTGTCTTATGTTGACCGTGGCTTCCAATTACTGCTATTATAAAAAAACCCTTTTTTTAGGGAATATTTCAAACATATACAAAGTAAGCAGAACAGTAGAAGGAACCTCCATATCCCCATCACCCAGCATCACCAAATGTAAAAAATTCCTGCCATTCTTATGTCTTCTGTACCTCCTCCCACCCTCCACCCCCAACTCAGGATGATGGTTTTTTTGTAGTTTGGTTTTCAGGAGGTAAAATTTACATTCATCGAAATGTGCAAGTCTTCGCTGTTACCTTCTGACAAACGGATGCCCGGGGAACCCACGCTCCTATCACAATATGGAACACGTCTGTCTCCTTCCACACTTCCTTTGCATCTCCTCCAAGTCAGTCTCCCCTCTCCCCCAGACGACCTCTGTTCTGATTCTTTTCACCTTAGACTGATTCTGCCTGTTCCAGAACTTCCTATAAATGGAGCCGTATCGTATGCACTGTCTCGTGTCTGGCTCCTATCGCGCAGCATTGCGTCTGTGAGATTCATCCATGTGGTTGTCTGGATGGGTAGCTCGTTCCGTCTCCTTGCTGAGGAGTATTTGATTATAGCACACAACAGTTTGTTTATCCACTCACCAGCTGACGGACATTCGCCTTGGTGCCTGTCCCGGGCTGTTATGAATACACTGCTACAAACATTTGGGCTCAAGCTTAGTGTGGACGTATGATTTCATTTCTCCTGGGTGAACACCTCGGTGTGGAAGGACTGGATCGTATGGTGGGTGCACATTTCACTTTTTAGAAACCTCCGTTGTCTTCCAAAGTGGTTGACCCATTTTGCATTCCCACCGGCGGTGGACGTCGCCAACATTTGGTGTCATCAACCTTTGTAATTTAATTTTGCTCTTTTTAAATGAGCTGAGGTGTGGATGGAGTTTCTGGAAGACTTGCTCTTGGGGATCAGTCTGGTGTTGGACAGCTGCTGTGTGGTCTAAACCAGATGATCCGTTCGCTTCTCTGTTTCCTTATCTTCCCAGGATTCCTTTCCCCATGATGGTGGGGGTGAGGGGCCGGTAGAGGGAGGTTCCTGGGGGCCCACAGAATATGGGGGAGCTGCTGTTCTGAGGGAGGAATGGGGGTTGCCCTCTGCCCCATCTCTGCGCTCCCTGGAGCTCTGGTCCTGGTCTGGGGTCTGGGTGGGGCTGAGTGGTCTGACCCAGGCTGCTCCCCATTTCGTGGGGGTCTCCGAGGCCCAGGCCTCAGCCCCTCTCACCTCTGGTTGCACATGGTGTAACTGCTGCCCCAGCCCCTGGAGGCCTTGTGTCCAGGAGTCCTGCCCACCTGCCCCCTGTCTGTCTCCCCTGCAGATATTTACCCGGTGACCCTCACGGCGGACCCAGCGGTGTTTCAGAAGGAGCTGAGAAATCTCAACGTGCAGGTGGGCTGCCGCCCCGCTGGCTGCTGGCCCTCGGATCCTTCTTCCCGGTCCAGGCCGGAGGCCACGCTCTTTGCCCCACCCAGGGGCCAAGATGTCGGCTACTTGCCACCTCCTTGCCCTGCCTCCCAGCTCTGCCTGTGGCCTGCACCCCAGCCTGGGGGTCCTGGGGATTCTGTACTTCTTGGAGGCCCTTGGTTTATTCAGTTAACCGAGTACCCACAGGAGCCCCTGTGCCTGGCACACAGTAGGTGCTTATTATTTAGCGAGTGGTTGAAGGAGTGGAAGGAGGGGGTATGTGGTAGTTAGGGGACGATGTCAGAGGAGTCAGTTCAGACCCCTAAAACCAGGCCCAAGACTGGCTCAGACCCCCATGGCCACCTGGGCTCCTTTGCCACCCTCCCCCCCTCGTTCAGCATCTGTCCTTCCCCTGCCCTCTGAGACCACCGGCTTCCTGGAGGAGCAGCCCCACGTCTGGGTCTAGGTACTGCTGGGTCCCCCAGGGCCCAGAACAGGGCCCGGCACCTACCAGGGGCTCCGTGAGTCCTTGTGGGGTGAGTGAGTGAACCGTGGGAAACAGCGTTTGCTGGAAAGTTACCACGTGCAAATCCTGCCGCCGGTGCTGGGTGTGCAAGCCCGGGCGAGACAGGCTGGGCTCCCTTCCCCCGAGAGCCCCTGTCTGCTGGGCAGGGGTGGAGAGTGTGCGTATTAGGATCAAGTCGGGGGCAGGTTACAAAGAGGATTTGGGGAGGTAGCCCTGAATGCCTTCCTCGGCCGGAGGCCCCTCTCTCCTCCCGGCCTTGGCTAACACGTGCCTTCTTTGGGGCATCTGTTGGATGTCCCCGTGTGTCCCATCCCTCCTCCCCACCTTGCAGCGCTCATCGCAGTGGTAATTAAATAATCCTGTTGTGCTTGTTAGCGTCGAGTCTGCCTCCAGCGGCAGACCATGGGAGGACCCCTGTTGCTGTGCCTGGGCAGGTGAATGAATGAAGCTGCTCATCTGAAGTTGAAGCCGATTGGAGGCTATATCGTGTCTCAGGGCAGGGTGTGGCTGGTGCCCTGGCCTGACCCCCAGATGGGCGGGACAGAGGCGGCTTGAGGGAACTCCACCTCACGTTGGGGTCAGAGGTGTCCCTGGGTGGGTCCCACCTAGAGGAGGTGGGCGGCAGCCGCTGACCCACCCCTGTCCCCCAGGGAGGTGGTGACTGCCCGGAGATGAGTGTGGGGGCCATCAAGGCTGCCGTGGAGGTGGCCAACCCCCGCTCCTTCATCTACGTCTTCTCGGATGCCCGCGCCAAGGACTACCACAAGAAGGAGGCTCTGCTGCGCCTCCTGCAGCTGAAACAGTCGCAGGTGAGCGCCCCGGCCTTGGTGGGGCTGAGGGGGTCCTGTGGAGGCTGGGGTCTCCAGCTCGGGCATCCCGAGCCCCCAGCTCAGAGCAGAGGCTGGGCGCGTCGTCTCTTCCAGCCTGGGGTCCGGCCCTCCTGCAGCCCCGGCTGGCCAGCCCTTGGGCCTGGGCTGGTCTGGTGCTTTCCAAGTGTGTCCTCATGCTCAGGGGCCCCGCCCGCCGCGGCTCACGCCTCCCTGGCAAAGCTGTTCTTGATAAAGACCACACCACCCTGCTCCTTTCACACCCTGTCGGGGTCTGTGCCATCCATCTTCCTCCTGGCGTTGCCTCTGCTCCCTGTCTCTGCGGTGCACGGCGCTGCTCCCGTCGTCTTGGGGTCTGGAGGACGGGTGGGGGCGTCTGCTTCTTGTTTTCACAGTGGGGGGTAGGGGGATGTGCATGGGGATGGGAGGAGGGCCTGCCCGTCTGACATCCTTGGGTGAGGATCTCAGGGCTGGGGCGGCTTCTCTGTTCCCCTGTCTAGAACAAACTCAGGTTCTCCAAGCGTCTTCCAACTCTGCAGCCTTCAGGGGCCACTCGGCGTGCAATCCATCTCCATCCTCTACCTTGTAGATTTAATAACAACTCCCATTTATTGAGCACCTGCTGTATTCCCGGCCCTGGGCTGAACCCCTGACCTGCGTGGGTCCTGATCGCCATGGGACGGGTTTCTCTTATCCTTCTTGTTTTACTGATGTTGTCACCAGAGCCCAGAGAGAGGAGAGGGCTGGCCCTGGGCCACTCCTGCCTGGTTCCTGGCCTGCCCCTCACACCTGAAGGCGGTGGCGGGGAAGCCATGAGCCAGGCTGCATGTCCTTCTTCCAGGTAGTCTTTGTGCTGACTGGGGACTGTGGAGACCGCACTCATCCTGGCTACCTGGTCTATGAGGAGATCGCTGCCACCAGCTCTGGGCAGGTGTTCCACCTGGACAAGCAGCAGGTGACCGAGGTGAGCCTCCCCTGACCGTCCTGCATCTCTAGGCGAGTGCCCGGTGGCTGGATGGCCATCGTGGATGGCAGGGCTGGTGCTCACCCCGTGGCTGGTGCAGGAAGCGCTGTGCTCAGGGCCTTGTGACATCATCTCACCAAACCCTCCCACCCACCCCAAAGGTAGGTGCTACGGGTTTCCAGTTTTGCAGGTTAAGAGGCGGAGACTTGAGGAAGCACCCTGGGTTTTAGCCCGGGTCCCACAGGTGGTCCAGGTTGGCAGGGTGGACCTAGCAAAGTTTGGCAGAGGTAGGGGTGCGGGGTGAGCTTCTCCCCAGAGTCGGGGAACCCGGGGGTGGGGGCGGAGCCTGGGGACCATCATATTCGGGCTGTGTTGCTGGGACACAAAGTCCTGCCTGGGGACTTGCCTGGCCCTGTGGCCTGGGCTGCAGGGCTGCCTGTGGTCTGCGTTCACTCAGCCTGGCGCTGACCAGCCGACTGCGTCCTTGTCTTGTTCTTGGAGCCGGTCCCTGCCCTGCTCTCCTCCAGGCTGCTCAGGGCTCCGCCTCGTTCCCTCTGCCCCACGTCCATTCCTTCCGGGGAGCCAGAGGGATCCTTCTGGCGAGGAGCTGGGAAATGTTTCACAGCCATCTCCCTGGAAAGAGCAGGAATGCCCCTTTCGATGGTGTAAATACTCCTCTTAGCTCGTTTCAAGCTGCGTCATGGAGTCACCGAGCAGAGTTGGGAAGTTATGCTCACAGTTGACTTTCTTGAGCCTGTGTGAGCCAGCTTCAGCATCCCACTGGATCCTTCTGAAACAAATCTGGCCAACAGGTCCCTTTCCGTGGACCCTGGAGAAAGTCCAGAGCCTGATCTAACCTCTACCTCTCTGATCCCCACACCTATGTTCTCACCCTTGCCCACTACCGCTGCCCTGCTGGCCTCTTTGTGGTTTCTTCAATGACTCATGTCTTTCCTACCCCAGGGCCTTTGCTCATGTGGTTTGTTTTTCCCACTCCTCTTCCCCTGGCTCCTTCTTATCTTCCCAGTCTTAGCCAAAATGCACCTCCCCAGGGAGACCTTCCTTGATTTCCTGTTGAGATTGTCTCCTTTAATACCGTCTCCCAGCTCCCTGTGCTGCTTGACATACTTGTAACTTTATAACTGCGATTATTTAATGCCACCGGGCTGTGAGCTCCCCAGGGGCCGTTTGCTACCGTATCCCGCGCACAGCCTCCAGCGTGTAGCAGGTGCTCAGTGAATAGCCGGGAAATGGACAGCCACAGTGTCCCTTGCACCCGAGGCCCTGGGAAGAGGAAGGCGAGGGAGGCGGCATCTTTGCGGCTGGCCCGGCCTCGAGCCAGCCCTGCTGTCGCCTCCGGGAGAGGGTTCGTGTGTTGTGTTTCTGTGGACTGCAGAGATGGTCTCCAGGGCCGTGTTTAGATTAGCGTGCCTTAACTCCCCGTTGACAGATGGCGTTTATGCTTCTCGGCAACACATTAGAATTTATTTTTTGGCATGTCAGCCGACTCTGACACTGAGCCGCCGGAGCAAGGGAGAGAGGCATTTCAGGGCGGAGGGATGGCTTCGTCCTTGTTTGTAGGGAGACCAATTTGGGCAAGTGCACAAGAACTGAGTTCCTGCCGGGGGCAAACAGATGACGGCTGCAATGCAGGTCGGCAGAGGGCATCTCACCCAGGTGTGGGGCTGCACTCACCTGTTCCCTCCCAGGGCGGGCGAACTGGGGTGAAGCCACCGGCTCCTGGCCGCAGTGCCAGCCTCCTGCCGTGGGAGCCTGCTGGGCCGTGTGTCTGACTCAGTGGGCCCTCCGATGGCCAGGCCCGGCTGCCTCTGGGTGGGGGCCTGGATCCCTCTGCTCCTGGACACAGGCGACTGTCGTTCATCAGCTTTGTGCCTTGGACCTGGCCGTTTCCAGATGTTCCCACACATTCAGCAAGCCTGGGAAAGTGGCTGGGGCAGCCAGGGCTGTGGTCTTCCCCCTCAGGAGAGGGGACGGTGCCTTTGCCCGAGCCAAGGGGGCTCCAGCTGGGAGAAGGACTCCCAGAAGTTACAGAAGTCCCCACACCACGCACATGTGGGGTGTCCTTTGACCTTTGCAGACTTCGGCAGGAGCCGAAGCGCTCTCCCCTCATTACCGTGCAGCTGCCACGTGCCGGTGCAGCCTTGCGTGCTGGGCAGAGAGAGAATCCGGCAAGCTTGGGTCCCTGGGCCTCTGAGCATTTGGCTTTTTTCAGTTGTGGGGTTGGCCTCACTGGTACCAGGGATCTCCCCCCGGGTGCTGGTGTAACTGAGGAAGGTAAAGATCCCCTCCCCCCAGCAAGGCTAATTTGGAGCTTCCATCATCGTTGAACGAAGGCAGGCAGCGTGGCCCCGGGGGCTGGTCCCAGAGGAGCGCAGTTTTGACCCAGGCTTAGCTGGGTCCCAGAACCCCTTTGCCCCCGCACAGCTTTCCCACAGGTGTCCCCCAGCTCAGAACCAGCTCAACATACTGTCGCCAGCCCCCATGGAATGGGGCAGAATTGCTGGGCAAACCCCATCATCCAGCAGGCTACCCTGATCCCGGGAAGTCCCGTTCTGGGGCTCGGACCCTTGCCCTGTGTAGCACCAGCAGGTACAAATATGACGACTTGCCCAGATTCTGCGCATCAATTAGACAAAAGGTCAACCGCCTGCTCAGGCAGTGGGGGGTGGGGAAGAGGGGAGCTCTGACCAGGTGGTTCTGATTAACGGATCAGAAGGCACAGGCCCCGGAGATGACTTCATCCTGGACCCTTCCCAGAGGAGACGTGTAAAGGAGGGTTAAGACCACATGCTGGCTTCAGACCCCAGCCCGGCCACCTCCCTGCAGTGTGACCATGAGCACTGTACTTAACCTCTCTGGGCCTCCATTTCCTCGTGTGCACAGCTGGGGTGTGAGAGCCCCCAGGTAGTGAGACAGTGGCAAGGGCGAAAGGAATCCGTGTGGGAGAGACGTCGGCTGAGGCAGGGCCCCGAGAAGCCCTTGGGAGGGGTTAGTGATGGCCCGTGTCCAGGATCTGCCCCCGGCTCCAGCGAAGCCCCCTGAAGAGTCAGGGCTCTCTACGGCAAAGGTCTCAGGAAGGCGGAGCCTGGCCGAGCGCCCGGGTGCCCAGTTGGCAGGGCCCAGTGCTCTCTCTCCATCGCTCCCCACCGAGCTCCCCGCCGTGGGCCCCAGAACCCGGCCTTGGCTTTCGGATCTGGGGCTCTGAGGCTGGTACTGCCCCGGGCTCCCCGCTTCCCTTCCTCAGCCAGCCTGGCTGTCAAGTGTCCTGGGCGGAGCCCCCGGGGGCTGATTTATCTGCCCTGAAGGGCCGAGTGGCAGCCATCTGGCCGGGGCAGCAGCGCCAGATTCTTTCATTCCCTCCCCGTCAGCGACAGAGTGAGGAGTCTCAGCGTATCTCCGGCTCCCAGGCCCCCTGGTCCCGCTGACATCTGGAAGCCATTGCCTCCACCCACCGAGTAAACACTGAGTGTCTCCATGAAGGCTCTCCGTGCAGAAGGCTCCTTCCTCAGATTCCACTCCAAGCCCGGGGGGCAGAGCAGGCTCCAGAAGGCCTGTCCCCAGGCCTTCGCCCTCAGGGGGTCTGGCCTTGTGTGGGCAGGAGGGTCAGCCCCCCAGCTCCCAAGTGGTGAGGCGCTTACATGGCAGGCCCCGCGGGCACGTGCCTCCTGCTGGGGTCACTGCCATTCTGTCCCATCTTAGCCCTCTCCGTGGTTCGGTAGCCTGAACTAGACATCTTCCCTCCATCAGAACATCCTAGAAGGAGCTTGGAATGACAGTTGCAACACAGTAGCGGGTGTGACTTGTCTGGGTAATTGTCAGCCGGTGCTGCCACCACATCCTGGCAGCTCTGCTCTGAGATGATGTCCTCCGGACCCCTGGCAAGGCCTGGCCCTGGGGAAGAGGACCGCGGTCACAGGGCCGTCGGGGGAGTGGCCTCACTTACTTCGCCGGCTTCTGTCCACCTCTCCAGCTGGGGTCCTTGGCTGCTTCCTTCCAGTCCACCCCCGCGTGGACGTGGGATCTTGTCCCCATTCCTCGGCGAAGACAGGTGGGCCCTTTTCAAGAGAACCATTGCTTAGAAAGCGAGGCAAAACAGAAGGATGAAGTAGCTCCAAGTATATAAACAGATGGGTTTTCAGAACACAGACTTCTTATCCTGTGATAACTGAAATCTAGCTATAAAATCCAGGCACATATGTTCCAGCTCAATCTGACCAAAACATTCATTTTCTAAATCTTGGACAATTCTCCAGTTCCCTTCTTTTTCCTTTCCCTTCCATGGGAGATCATGTGGTGGGTCGGCAGAGCTGAAAGGCTCTGATTTAGAGCTAGGATGGCCAATAGGTAGCACGCAAGTTACTACTTTCTAATCCCATATCCATGGCAGACATCGCTAATCAATCACAGAACGTTTTTCTCAAATAGTATTCCAGGAAGCGACTTCCAGTTGATTAGGGTTGGCAAGCAACAGGATACCACTATGGCTGCTCAGGTATATATTAAAGTCATGGCATACATTTTTTTTTTTTTTTGAGGAAGATTAGCCCTGAGCTAACATCTGCCGCCAATCCTCCTCTTTTTGGTGAGGAAGCCTGGCCCTGAGCTAACATCCGTGCCCATCTTCCTCTACTTTATACGTGGGACACCTGCCACATCATGGCTTCCCAAGTGGTGCCATGTCCACACCCAGGATCTGAACCGGCAAACCCTGGGCCACTGAAGCAGAACATGCGCACTTAACCGCTGTGCCACCGGGCTGGACCCCCATACATGTTATTTTTAAATGACTTTCACTTTAACAAATTCCTATGTGGGCTGGCCAGGGGGTGGAGTGGTTAAGATTGCGTGCTCTGCTTTGGCAGCCCAGGGTTCACAGGTTCAGATCCCAGTCATGGACCTACACACCACTCATCAAGCCATGCTGTGATGTCCCACAAACAAAATAGAGGAAGATTGGCGCAGGAGTTAGCTCAGGAACAATCTTCCTCACCAAAAAAAAAACAAACAAAAAAAACACTATGAAAAATATCAAAGATACAGAAAAGTAAAAAGAACATATGTACCAACTAGATTTAGCAATGAATATTTTTGCTTCACCTCTCTCTTTTTATACTTTTTTGCTGAAGAGTGACACCTTATCCATAAATCATTCACCATGGAATTTTTTTAAAAAGACAATCTCCAACATAACCTACAATATCATCTAATAAAATTGATAGTACTTTGCTAGTATCATCTAAGGCCTGGTCCGTATTCAAATTTCCCTAATTGTCTTCAAAATGTATTTTAAAACAGTTTTTGTCCAATCAGGATTTAATCAAAGTCTGTGCGTATCATTTGGTTGTTCTGTCTCTTAAGTCCCTTTCAATCTGGAACAATCGACCCCTTTTTTCATGCCACTAGCTTGTTGGAGAGGCATTGACCATCTGCTGTTCCCTGTTCTGGATTCATCGGATTGTTTCCATCTGGTGTCGTTCCCTTTACCCTTATACGTGTGGTCCACGGGGAGCTGGCGCTAAGTGACTGCGTAGACGGAGGCCAGCATTTTTGGCAGGACTGCTTCATCGTGGACACTGCGTATCTTCTACTGCGTCACACCAGGAAGCAAATAATGTCTGATTGTCCCACTATTCCTGGTGATAACTTTGCTTACTGGGTTAAGGTGGTGACAGCCGGCTCTCTGCACCGTATGGCCGTCCCTTTATGACCCAAGCGGCCGGTGGGGTGAGGCTGGGGCTCCATGTGGACGTCCAGTTCCCCATCACCTCATCTATGGTTTAGCATCACTGAGGGCGCTTGCCTGAAACAATTATTTCATTAGGGGTTGCAAAATGATGATTTCCTAATTGCATTATTCTCTCCACATTTATTAGTGGGCATCCTTTCCTGAAAAAGAGATTTTGCTCCTCAAAAAGGATGATTTAGTTTCTCTGAAGCACAGTTCCTATCGAAAAGGCAGGGATCACACTTGATTCTTTCTCTTTAATTAAAAAGCTCCCTCCATTGGTGGCAAGTGAGGTTTTATTGGGTGTTTTTTTTGTGTTGTTTTTTTTTGGTGAGGAAGATTGGCCCTGAGCTAACATCTGTTGCCAATCTTCCTCTTTTTGCGTGAGGAAGAGTGTCGCCCAGCTAACATCTATGCCAGTCTTCCTCCATTTTGTATGTGGGATGCCGCCACAGCATGGCTTGATGAGTGATGTGTAGTGTAGGTCCACGCTTGTGATCCGAACCTGTGGACCCCAGGCCACCAAAGTGGAGCACATGAACTTAACCACCATGCCACCAGACCGGCCTCTGCTTTTTTTTTGAGCATTATTATGAGTATATGGATTATACAATTCAAAGTGTTTCAATTAATAACAGTTATTATTCTTTTTTGGGCTCAAGTTGTCCCAAATGTGACCAGCGGGAGCTCCTTCAAGCTGGTCCCTGTGTTCTCTTGCTAACTCCCCGTAGTCTTCGAGAACTTCCTTGCTTTGCGGCATCTCCAGTCGCCCCAGGCTTGCCTGACCTTGTAAACTGCCTGCCCCAGACCTGGAGTCAGCCATTTCTCCAAGGAACCCCCATGGGGAATGGTATTTAGAAACTATTGGGTTCTAAATTCACTTGGAGTGCATTTATGTATAAATAAAATGCTTGCAGCTCTCTCTTATACTTGGCTGTCAGAGAAAATCTTGGTTCAGAAAACAGCAACATCTTTACTTCTTTGCTTTGTTCGGAAGATCCACAGAACAGTTTCACAATCACGGTGCTGCCAGCTTAAGACTACGCAGGAAGAACTCTGTGCAGCTCCTCCTGTCCTCAGGGCCTCCCCATGAAAAAGTGTAGTTGAGCCCTGGGTTCTCAGTTCACTTGGACTTTTCTCTCTGTGGTTTTGGTACCAATTTGTTGTACAGTCAGGTTGGGGTTTCGTTTTATTTCCGTTTTAGGGTTTGCACAGGACGCTTCTTGAAATAACTTGGCCTGGAAAGAGGTGGTTCAGACGGGAGACAGGCCTGCATCTGAGCAGGAGTTGGTCGATGAAGGGAGGCAGGGCGTTTCCGCAAAGAGGACAGCGTGTGTGGTGGGGCTGCCTCGGGAGGCGTGGGGTCCCACCCAGCGAGCCCCGGGAGGGTCAGGGGCACAGTGACCCCGGGTCGGGTCGGACAGGGGAACAGAGCATAGGGTCTTCAAGGCTGTGGGAAGGATTTGGAGAAACAAGATAATTTTGTGCTCCGTGAGATACCCTCTTAGACTGGATCCAGGCTGTCAACTTGGGGTCCCTGAGTGTGCTGCCTCACACCCACATGGGGACCGGATTCTGCATAGAGCTGGCAGCCTGTTAGGGACCTGCCTCAGATGGGCCAGACACAAGCCAGCCATCACGTACTCCTGCTGGCCTCAGCTTCTCCCACCTGCCTCCCAGGTGCTGAAGTGGGTGGAGTCTGCAGTCCAGGCCTCCAAGGTGCACCTGCTGTCCACGGACCACGAGGAGGAGGGCGAGCACACCTGGAAGATCCCCCTTGACCCCAGCCTGAAGGAGGTCACCATCTCCCTGAGCGGCCCAGGGCCCCAGATCGAGGTCCGCGACCCGCTGGGTACGTGCGCCCCAGGGCCGGCCTCCTCTTTGGTCCCGAGACTGAGCTGGGAGTCCAGGATGGGACAAAGAGAGAGGCCTGGGTGGCAGGGGGTTTGGACACAGGCTCTGGGAACAAGGAGGGTGGGGGTGATGCCAGGTGGAGGGCAGAGAGGGTGCCTGTGGTGGGTGAGGAGGCGGAGGCCTGGTGACAGCCGAGCAAGAGGATTAAAATGACCACACGCCTGGGATGTGAGGCTCACGTAGTCCTCCCCGTGTTCTCTCAGTGGACCCCCTCAGTGGCCTGGCGGGTCTCTCGGGCAAGAATTAGTGGCACACCATACAGATGGGGAGCTGGGGCTCTGGGAGGTGGAATGACTTGTCAGGGTCACCCAGCGTCAGTGTGATTTGGAGCAGGCCATCTGGCCCCACGACACTCCAAGGATGTCGTGAGCACCCAGGTGTAAAGGGCAGGTGTGCAGCCCGCACCTGGTGAGGGGTGAGGGTGGCCTGCAGAATGAGGCGGAGGCCTGGGCCAAAGCCCTCTTGTCGTTCCTCTGGAAAGCCTGAGGCTGGTGTTTGGACGGCTGTGGGCTCTTGGGGACAGGATGGGGCCTCTGTCACCCCCAGGAAAGGGTCAGGGGCTGAGCAGTCCTTGGGGCTTCCACAGGGAGGATCCTGCAGAAGGACGAGGGCCTCAATGTGCTCCTCAGCATCCCTGACTCGGCCCGGGTGGTGGCCTTTAAGCCTGAGCATCCTGGACTGTGGTCCATCAAGGTAGGAGGCCCTGGGCTCCGGGGGGAGGGCAGACTGCTTCACCGAGTGGACCCCATTCCCTCCTGCCTGCCCCGGGGAGCCTGGGGCCCTGGGAAGCTGCGGGCTGGAGAGTGGGCGGTGTTGTGGGCATATCAGTAGAAGTAAAGGGTCAGGAACAGAGGAAGGGTGTTCTGCTTTGCACCGCTGAGAGGAAGTGGCGTGGTTTGGAGTTAGTGAGGGAACATTTCAGAAGTAACAACTTGAGTGTCCAGAGGTGGGTGACTCAGCCAGCTGGTGGCTCAGAACCCTGTCCTGTGAGGAGGGCATGAAAGGAGCAAGGGTGGCCTTGGGGGGACTGGCTCAGAGAGACGGGGCTGGCACTGGGAGTGGGCCTGCGCTAATCTGCAAGGTGCTGGACACCAGGGGCTGGGGGCAGGCTGGGCTCCTGACAGAGTGTCCTGGGATGGGGCAGCCTGCTGCCTCAGAAGGGCGTGAGCTCCTGCTGCTCGGCAAACATTTATGGAGCGCCTCCTGGGGGCCAGGCACTGTGTTAGTGCCGGAGGTGCAGTGCCAGCGTCGACCGCTGCCCTTCAGACGCCGAGTGTCTCTGAGCCAAGAGCTCTGGTGCCAACAGGGAAGGTGAGGCAGAGGTCAGACGTGCAGGGGGACAGACATGCCCTGTGGGTGTTGGGGGGCAGCTTTGAGTCCTGCTCAGGACCGTGCTGTCAGATGGGGCTTCTTTTTCTTCATTTGGGGAGCGTCGTGCTGGGCCCCAAGGAGCAGGTAGGATGCCCAGGTACCTGCAACGGCAGAATTCCAGTTGCTGACACTGGGCTGGGTCAGGCCGGCCATCTCCTGCCCTGGAGCTGGGGTGCTGGGGCCGGACACCCTGGTGACGTGGGCCCAACCCGTGCTAGGTCTATAGCAGTGGCCGCCATTCTGTGAGAATCACGGGGATCAGCAACATTGACTTCCGAGCCGGCTTCTCCACTCGGCCCTCCCTGGACCTCAACCACACCATCGAGTGGCCTCTGCAAGGTACAGCGCTCGTGCCCCTGGGGGCCGTGCAGAGCCGTGTGCTGAAGGGGTAGGCTTGCCTTTGGGGGGTGGTGGGAGTGCTGGGGAGCAGGCTGTGAATGTGTGACATGGAATGGGCCCTGCACAGGCCGGGTTGAGCTGTTCTCTCAAACCACAGTGAGCTGAGCCCCAGCCTCTGCCCAGGTGACACTGTGACCATTTATGTTTTGAACATCCTCCCCAGAGGCCTCCAGGACCTTCTGCTGTCCTACCTCCTACTGAGTTCACACCTTCCCCTTTCTCTTTGTCAAAACTCACCTGTCTAGAGCCTGACTTCCTCAGTTTTCCAGTGAATGTTGGGCTAGTCCAGTAAACTTGCAGGTGCTAGTGAGTTGAGGGCTAACCTGAAAAAGAGAGCGTCTTACTCCAAAGGAGTGAATGTCCGATGGACGTTTTGATGTCCCGGGGGCTCCGGGGGTTGGTAGGCTGGGGGCGGGTTGAAGTTGGAGGCACAGGGTCAGTTTTCTGATTAGAAGGCGCCCACGGGGCTCTGAGGTTGCCTGTGTGTCCGTCATGGCTCCATCTGGAGAAGGCTGGGCTCCAGAGCAGCCAGGGGCTTCTGGCTCAGGTTGCCGGAGCTCCATGCCAGAAAATGCCATCTGGTAGACAGATTAGGGGTCCCAATTTATAGTTTGGAAAATATGGTCCCTCGCCATGGGGCCATTCAGAGGATTTTCCTGGGACAGGTTCAGAAGAGAGATGGGGAGGGACCTTGAGCAGGTCAGGCCAGCTCTGGACCTCTGCAGAGTGACCAAAACCAGTGCCTGGGGGCCCTTAGAGCTTTCTTTCGCGTCTGTATCTTCTCTGTGGTTTGTCATTCTTGTCGGCGCTTGTTGGTTTCCCTGCCAGGAGTAGCAGGACTGTCTTCAAAGTGGAAAGGGGGCTGCTTCCTCATTTGGTGTTTGTTTTTGCCCATAGCGGGAAGGGGGAGAGGGAGGAGAGAAAAGAAGTCCTACGTGGGGTGCTAGAGTGGGGATTGAAAACTGAATGATCCCCAGGGCCAGTCCCTGGTGGGAGAGGGTGAAGGAGGGTCACATGTGACCCTCTTGGGTTTCTGCTGTTGATAAAGATGTGGATCCAAGACATTTTTTTTAAGAGAGAAACAGCAGCAGGGCAATTGCAGATGATACATAGCAGCTGGCACTTGGCCTCGGGCCAGGGGCATCAGGGAGTGGGGGAGACTGCGGCTAACCGGACAGTGGATGCCTGGGCCACAGGGAGCAGCTGCTACGTGCCGCTGGCTGATTGTTACAACGTGGGAATGGGGCCTGGCACTGACACGTTTGATTTTCAAGGCAATCTGGTCTTCTAGATTTATATGCCCTTTCCAGATTCTTTTGATGTTTCTTCACAAATTTTAAGGCATTTCATGGACCACACCAACCACACCCTCTGGCCCCTGATTTATGATTTCTGAGAGAAAAAAAATCATAGCTGTTTGAAAAGGGACAGGCCCGACGGACGTTCCCAAATCAGCTGAGGAAATTACGAAATGAAAGTCCAGTTCTGTGTTTTCTGGGATAGTGTGAAAGCGTGTTTCTAATGAGATAGAAAAGGAAAGCCGAGCAGGGGAGAGGATGGGGAGGACTCAGAGTCCCCGGACTAGGGTGTGTACCTCACTTAGGCCAGTCCCAGAGCCGGCCTGATGGGACCGACACCAGAGCTAGTGGGGGAGGAGCAGGGAGATGCCCCTTCGCAGTTCTGCTCCACGAGAGCCGGAATCTGCAGAGTGGAGGTGATGAAGCCGTGGGTTGGACGGACAGTGGCGTTTCAGGACCACGGACAGTAGCAGGCCCCCTCTTTCCTCATCCCACCCCCAGCAGTAGATGGCGGAGGGAAGAGAAGGTGAGGGAGCGGGTAAAGGCGGGCCAGGCAGGCTGGCTCCCTGACTGTGGTCCTAGGGCCCCTGCTTGGGGAGGATCGCGGAGCCCAACGCAGATGCCAGCACCCTCTTCCTCGTCCTTCCCTCTGCAGGGGTGCCCATCTCCCTGGTGATCAACTCCACGGGCCTGCAGGCCCCGGGCCGCGTGGACTCGGTGGAGCTCTCCCACAGCTCAGGACGGCCCCTCCTGACTTTGCCCACGCGGCCCCTCTCCAATGGGTCCGCCCATCAGCTTTGGGGTGGGCCGCCCTTCCACGCCCCCCGGGAGCGCTTCTACCTCAAGGTGAAAGGCAAGGACCACGAAGGGAACCCCCTCCTCCGCGTCTCTGGAGTTTCCTACAGTGGGGTGTCCCCAGGTAAGTGGTTGGCTCTTAGCACCCCCAGCTCCCTGGCTCACTTGGAGACCCATTTCTTCCTAGAAGCCTTCCCTGATTCGATTCGATTAGATTAGGAAATGTTTGTTCATTAAACTTCTGTGGGCAGCAAGCTCTGCAAGGCATTATGCTAAATACCGAGATGCTTCAGATGTAGCCCTTGGCTCAAGGATTTAGTGCAAAGTCATCCATGGATGGACTCATCCATCCACCCACCCACCTATTCATCCACTTATCCCTCTACCCGTCTGTCCACCCACCTATTCATCTATCCACCCACCCATCCATCCACCCCTGCCTGCATGCATCCATCCACCCATTCATTCATCCAAACATCCATCCATCCATCTATCCACCCACCCACTCATCCATCCATCCATCTATCCACCCACCTACTCATCCATCCATCCATCCATCCATCCATCTACCCTCCCCCCCACCATGCATCCATCCACACAAATATCCATCTGCCTGTCCATCCAACGTTCATTTTATGTCAATCATAGTGCTAGGCACTGTAGACACAGCAGTGAGCAGGGTATGGATATGCTCTTCCACAATTGTAATGACTATCATAATTACAATCATGGTAATACTAATCGAGTCACCATTTTGAGCACCTCCCATGAGACAGTCCCGGACCAAGCACTTGCAGTGCAGTAGCTCATTGAATGCTTACAATAGTTCTGCGGTGTGTTCCCATTTTATAGATGAAGAGACTGAGGCCACCCCCCTCAGAGGGTTGCTCTGAGGGTTCCATAAGCGAATGCGCATAATGAGACAGCTCTCAGGTGCTCTGAGGCTGCACCCAGGGTGTGGAAATTGTAGACTAAGGCCCTCCACAGGGGCAGCTGCTGTTACTCTGTGTCATTGTAGGCACAGGTCATTTTGTGGTCCCATCTTTGGTCACGTTGTGTTGGTTGGCAGGGTGGAGTCTTTGGCCTCCCCACTCTGCCTCTGGTCCTGGTGGGGGTGTCTGAGTCCACAGGCCATCAGCCTCCTTGCTGGGCCTTGTTCCTTCCTCCTGCCCGCTCCCCCTCTGCCCTGGCTGTGGCCCGGGAGGAGCTCAGAGAGGTGGAGTTCACCCACAGCTTCTTTGCTGGGGGTCTCGGCGAGGGGCAGACTCCTCTGCCCACGTCAATCAAACAGGGATGCAGGGAGGGCACGAGGGTGCCCACGGGGAGGTCAGGACTTTAGGGCCTTCTTTCAGCCTCCTGGTCTCCGCTTCCCTGCTGTGGTCCATGGACCCCCCTCCCCTGGCCTTTGTGGCTTTGAGGAAGAATTTTCAGGAAGGAATTTCAGCAGGGGGAATAACAGCCTCTGTTTCTCTCTCCCCTGTTCTTTCAATGGATCCAGGAGTTTGGAGTTTAGCACTGGCTTTTGGTCTCCATCTCAGCTCTAGATTACAGTTGGGGGGGGGGAGGGAAGGGAGGATGTGGTTTGGGTTTTTCTCCCTCCCCTACCTTCCTGTCCTGGGAGGCCGAGAGATGGGCTTAGAGTAAGTGGCTCTGGGTTTAGAGACGTGGGGGTGGTGAGGGCTGGGCTCATGGAAGAGCTCAGCTCATGGAAGAGGACGCCCGAGCTGGCTTTGCAGACGCTTCCAGTGTGTGTGGGTGAGTGGTGGCTGCTTTGCACACAGCTGAGGACGTGGCTGGATGGTCCGACACCCCTCTCCCCTGGGATGTGGCAGCGAGCCTGTAGCATGATGTCACCCACCACCCTCCCACGCCCAGCTCCGGGCTCGGAGGAGGGCTGGCGTGCTGCCTCACCCTCAGAGCATCTCTGGTGGGGATGAGGAAGAGGGCCGCAAGAGGGTTGAGTGCCCGCCCGCGATCGCCCAGCGAGGCCCTGATGGGCGGCCACGGACCCTGCGGGGGCGTTCCCAGACTTTTCCACTGAAGCGGTTCCGACAGCCAAGGAAAGAGAATGTGTCACCCCAAGATGGGGGTCAGGCGAGGGGGCAGCGGCGTCTGATGGGGGCCCCAAGGGGCTCGTCCCAAGCTGTGAGATTTCATTGAGCTCTCTTATTTTATCTCAAAAATGCGTGTGAACTTTGCATTCACAGCCATGCTCCAACTCTGCTTATTTTTAAATAAAAAATGGCCTCCCTCCAACATCTTGGGGTAAAACTGACCCTCCAGCCAGACAAGCCCCACCCACACCCGGGAGAGCCCAGTCAGGGAGCGGTTCATCAGATTTCAGGACTGGGTCAACTTCTCTGTCCCGTGGAATTAAGGAAATGGTGGCACAGACTGGTCCATCTTGGCCAGTCTTCTCACAAACCGTAGATACCACACGAGTGTTCATTGACGGAGCTTGTCAGGCCTTGGCATCTGCCAAGAGCTTTCTCCACCCCACCTCCCACCCGCTCCTCACGACACGATGAGGTCAGCACCATGGTCAACAGTTCACTCTACCGAGATGGAAACTGAGGCTTAGGGAGGTGACACGACCTGCTCTCGGTGACCACAAGTGGTGGAGCCAGGAGGGGATCCTGCCCTCTGGCTCCTGGCTCATCCCTGGGTCTCTGTGTCGCTGGGTGTCATGAGGGCAGGCTGTGGGGGATCCTGAGCGCTGGTCCTTGCCTGCAGGCGCCCCCCTGGTCAGCATGCCCCCCAGGATCCACGGCTACCTGCACCAGCCCCTGCTGGTCTCCTGCTCCGTGCACAGCGCCCTCCCCTTCCGGCTGCAGCTGCGGCGGGATGGAACCAGGCTGGGCGAGGAGAGGCACTTCCAGTGAGTGGCAGATGGCCAGCCATTGTCCCCAGCCACAGGGTTCCAGGGGTCCTGATGCCCTGGAGGAATCTGAGGGGAGTGGGTGGCAGGAAAGGGACCTTGGTCTTGGTAGTTTTTCCTCCCGGGCAGCCAGGGATGGGGGAGGGGAGTCCCTGAGGTCCCCACCACTGCCGAGCCATCACCCCGTGAAGGAGCCATGGCCTTCCTCAGCTTCCAGAAAGCTCAACCCATGCAGGGCCCAGCTCCATGGGGTCAGGGCAGGAAGGACCCTCTGAGACCACCTCTCCCCACCATGGATGGAAGTCCAGGGCTCAGAGAGGGAAAGGGACTTGCTCAAAGACACACAGCATGTCGTGGAATTTGCATGTCCTTGGCTGCCTGCCTCTTCTTAGTCTCCAAGACGATTTGAGGCCTCCCCTCTGGGCGGGATTCAGGGGACTGAGCCCCATGAGGACCAGATGATGCTGGGGGACCCTGACTTGGGTCAGTGTGATTGTGTGTCTCCAGCTGTTCGCTGTTCACAGGGAGTCAGGAAACAGCAGCTGGGAGATCCCACGGGCCTCCAAGGCTGAGGAAGGCGCGTATGAGTGCACAGCGGTCAGCAGGGCTGGCGTGGGACGAGCAAAGGCCCAGCTTGTCGTCACAGGTCTGTCCCTCCTCTTACCCCTCCCCACCCCTTTCCTGATTTTTCCCTCTGGGATGTCCTCCCCGGGTGTCTCCTTCCATGGGGGGAGCACACCAGCTACCAGCTGCTGGGGACTGTCCATCATCCAGAGTGTGGCTGCCCGTGCCACCACCTGCCTGCTGGCCCCCATTTGGCTGTCTCACCCGGGAATGGCCTGTGGGTCTCGGCTGGAGGAAGGTTGAGGACCCGGGCTTGGGCCATTACCCGACCCCCGCCCAGCTTCATCCTACCCCGGATTTCTCGATCTGGCCTTTGGGGTTTGGCCAGCCCCCAGGCCCTCTCAGGAGCCACGTCCGTCTCTCAGTCCCCGTCCCTTAATGCCTGCAGGTCCTCACCAGGGCAGCACCTTCAAGCTCAGGGAGGTTGCAAATGCCACAGACCATCTCGAAGTGCAATTGGCTTTATTTTTTAAATGATGAGCCTCAGCTATCTTGAAGGGAAGAAAGGAGCCCAGGGCACGTGGGAAGATCCACCCAGCGTCACACACGCTCCTCAGAGGAAGGCTGGGGAAATAGAAATAAGCAGAAGGTCCCAGAAACCTCTGATCCCTCCACACTAGAGATGACCCTTCAGACCCGCATCTGTGTGTGCGTTTTAACAAAAATGGGATAATACTGTAGCAACCTGATTCTTCCTCACCTAACAATACAGCGGGTTAGCAAATACGCTTCTGTGGCATGAATTGACAAAACCGGACTTTTTCTAAGTGGCGAGTGCAGAAAAGCAGAGCTGTATGAGGAAACTTCCTCGCCCATCACTTAGACTGAACAGTCGCTAATATTTTGCCATATTTGCTTTTTCGCTAAACTATTTTAAACTAAATTGTAGCCCTGACATTTCGCTATTGATCTCTTTTTGAAACAGTAGATTTTCCCATATGATAAAAATGCTGTGATCCCACCTAATAAATTGGACAGGAATGCCTTAATGCTGGGGCCCTTCGTCCACAATCCAGTTTCCCCGTTTGCCCCGGAATGTCATTTCCGTTTGGTTAGACAACGTCAGTTCTGGTGGCGTGGCGTTCAGATGCCGTTCTTGAGCTCATATGTGCCTGGACGTCATGGTCATTGCCACATGTAGCCTGTGTGGATCTGGCTTTTTTCCTGCAGCTTCTCAGTCCCACGTCCCTCTGATTTTGTCACATCTGATGGCTTTCTCCGAGTGATGGGGATCGCGGTTTCCTTGTCTCTTCCCTCCTTTGGGGCGGTGGTGTTAGTTTCACGTGTTGGCCGTGATAAGAGCCCTGCTGTTGATTCAGAGAAGAGCTTTGTACTCCTCATTCCTTCCCTCTTGAGGGTTATTTCCGAGGCTTTATTCCCCGGGGTGGAATTATTGGCTCGAAGGGTGTGAAAAGTGGTGTAGCTCTTGGTAAGTGATTGCATTTGGCTGTTGGGTGGAAAGCACGCACACGCCAGGCGGCCTTGGGGGGGGGTGTGACGGCACTGAGGGAACGGAGCCCGCCCTGGAGCGGCACCGTCCCGGGCTGCAGAGCAGATGCTGGTCAACCGCTCTGCTGGCCGATGCGTCCTGAGGGGTCCAGCGCAGAGCTCAGGTGTCTGGACCCCACGAGGACCTGCGTGACGGTGCCCTGCCCCGCGTCCGCCCCTCAGTGCCTCCTGTGCTCCTGCCCCTGCAGAGCCCCCGCCACAGCTGCTCCCTGCCTCGAACGTGACTGTATCCCCAGGGGAGACCGCCATCCTGTCCTGCCAGGTCCTGGGCGAGGCCCCCTACAACTTGACATGGATCCGGGACTGGCGAGTCCTGTCAGCCTCAACGGGGAGAGTCACGCAGCTGGCCAACCTGTCCCTGGAGATCAGCGGCACCATTCCCAGCGACGGCGGGAGGTACCAGTGCATGGCCAGCAACGCCAACGGGGTCACGAGGGCATCCGTGTGGCTCCTGGTGCGAGGTGAGGCTCTTCCTGCTGCTGCTGTCCTCTTATTCCACACACCACCTGCCATTCACCCCAAGACCCATCAATCCACCCCCTGCCCAGACGTCACCTCTGGCGGGCACCTCATTCAGTGTTTTCTGAATCTTCAGAGAAAGAGGACTCGTAGCCTTTTAGACTAAGTCTGCTGCTTCTCACTGTTGGGAAGTCCATCCTCATATCTAACCTGAATTTCTACTGCTGTAGCCCAAGCCAGTTTCTTTGTGTTCTGTCCTTTTCCTATGTCGTTGAGCACCTCCATCGTCCACCCGTCCCCCAATATGTAGGAAAGGGATGGAATACTGGAAACTTCTAAGAGCCCAGAGATGAGATGTGTTCTGCGGGGGTTGGACAGCACTGGGCAGTGTGGGTGGAGGAGGCAGAGGGTAGAGCACCCGTCTGGATGTGGCCTCAGGTCTACCCAGGATTTGGACAGACCCTCCTCCTTGGGTGCTGTGCCCCACATGGAAAAGGGAGCATGTTGGAGCAGATGTTTGCTCTTGTGCCAGCGACGCTTGATTGGCTGCTGGAGTGTGTTGAGAAGGATTCTGAGGCTGTATCTAGGCCCCTGGTATCAGAGGGGCGTGCTTGCCGTTTCTAGATGGGATGGCCTATGAGGTCTGTTTGAGCCTGACCGGTCCCTTGATCTGTGAGCTTTCTGAGGGCCAGGCTAGAACCTGAGTCTGGGGCCGATATGTGTGGCACAGGTCTTGGGGTCCCCTCACCGTCACTGGAGATGACAGCCATCCCAGCCCTGGGTCTGCTGCCTTCTCCCTAAGCCCCTCCGAGGTGCTCAGCCCAGAGCACAGGCCCAGGGAGCTCGAGGCTCCCACTGGGGGTGTTGGGGAGTGAGCTCCCCGTGTGGCCTGGGGCTGTGTCTGCGCAGCCGCCTGGTCAACCACACTTCCCAAGGAAGCCTCTCCCGGGATTCAAGCCCTTCGGGGCCTTTGCTGCCCACGGCTCTGCCATCTGTGGCTTCGGGGAGGGGAAGGGGGTCCGGGGCTGGGTGCCGGGGACACAGCTGCTCTGACCAGCTCTTCCACGCCTGTCCACTCTGTGAACCACAGAGGCCCCACAGGTCAGCATCCACACCGGGTCCCAGCACTTCTCCCAGGGCACGGAGGTGAGGGTCAGCTGCTCGGCCTCTGGGTACCCTGCACCCCGCGTCTCCTGGAGCCACAAAGGTCGCGCCCTGCAAGAGGACAGCAGGTGAGGGGCCCGGGGCTCGGGGCTCTGGAACTGGGAACGGGTGGACAGGAGCTCCCGGGGGACCTCTGCAAGCCTTGGTCTCCTTACCTGTAACTAGGGGAGCATCATTTGCCCTGCCTTCCTCCTGGGATCCTTTGAGACTCAGGAGTGACTTTGGAAACACAACGATGCCTCAGTGTGGGCTCAGGGGTCAGGAGTTACAGCTTCAGAGTCCAACACGCCTGTGCTTGAATCCTGCCTCTGCCAGTCAGGCTGTGTGACTTTGGGCAAGTCACCTTACCTCTCTGGGCCTCGTGAATGACAAAAGCCAATGTATGTAAAGCGCTGAGCACACAGCCCGGCACAGAGCAAGCGGTCAGTGTAGAATGGCGGTCACTGGTGATGTTACTAATTAATTTGTTATTGACGATGACTGGAGCAACCCTCGTGGGACCCGAGCTTACCAGCCCCTTGTGTTGAACGTTTCATGGCCTGACCCAGAATCCGTGTGGATGCCCAGGGAACCCTGATCATTCAGGGAGTCGCCCCGGAGGATGCTGGCGATTACAGCTGCCAGGCTGCTAACGAGGTTGGCACAGACGAGGAGACAGTCACCCTCTACTACACAGGTACCAGGCCACGGGCGTCTCAGGAGAGGGGTCTCCATCCCGCCCTCCCTCCCATCCGCAGATACTTACTGAACGTCAACTGTGTGCCAGGCACTGGGGGCACAGCAGTGACGCCTCGTCCCTGTCCAGGTGCAGCTTGTATTCTCACGGGGAGGCACAAAACAGACATGAAACGTAAATAGGGTATTTTGGATGGTGAAGGTAGTTTGAGGAGCACAGAGCCAGGGTGAGGTGGATGTTGTGCAGGTGGGAACGAGAGGGAAATGGCTGCTCTGCGCAGGACCAGCCAAGGCCTCCATGACACGGTGACCCTTGCCAGCGATAGGAGTGGGGACAGTGTTCTAGGCAGAGGGACCGGGCCGGGCAAAGGCCCTGAGGTCAGAATGAGTCTGGGGCGCTCAAGGGGCTGCAAGGAGGCTGGCGTGGAGTGAGTGGGGCAGGGGAGGGGGAGGCATGGGGAGGGCCGGGCAGCCCCTATGGGGCATTGTAGGCCCACGTAGGATTTCAGCTTTTATGGCAAGTTCGATGAGGAACAACACGGGGGCTTTGGTTCTAGGAGAAAAACCGGCCGTGGCTGGATCTTTCTGGGGTGACTGTCCCCGTTGGTGGGGCAGGGGAGGAGGCAGGGTGCTCAGCTCCACCTCTGTCTCTGCTGCCCTCCCTCCCCAGCTGTGGAAGGCCCCATTCTTGCCCTGGGGAGTTGTGGGCTGGCCCCCACTTCCCCATCTTCCCCCCACACACAGATGCACCGTCCGTCTCGGCCGTCAATGCCGTGGTGCTCGCCGCCGTCGGGGAGGAGGCCCTGCTGGCGTGTGAGGCGTCTGGGGTGCCCCCGCCCCGGGTCATCTGGTATCGAGGTACGTGGGGTCGGGTGGGGCCTGCGGACTGTCCCACCGGGGCCGTGAAGGATCAGTTTTCCAGAACAGTCTTTAGGGGGTGCTCTGAGTGGGGTGTCTGGGGAGAGAGGCCATTTCCAGCAGCCCCCACCTCACCCACCTCACCCACGCCCGCGTCCACACGGCCGATGCAGCCCAGCGCAGTAGTTGTGGGCAGAACTTAGAGTAGACCCAGACTTGACTCCCGGCTCCCCTGGGCGACCTTGGGCAGGTGATTTGGGCTCTCTGAGTCTGCTTCCTTATCTGGAAAGTGGGGAAAAGTCAAAGCTAGGTTGGTTGTGTGAGGATTAAACGAGTCCATATATATAAAGTGTTTAGACCAGCCTGGCTCCGGGGCTGGGCTCGGTGTTCTTGGCGTTGGTGACGGTGACAATGTGACTATCTGAGAAGCGGGAGTCATGGTGACAGGTGGTTCTGAGGCTCTTTCGGTTCAGGGGTGTAGCGTGTTGCTCCGGTGCCGGACGCTGAGCTGTGGTTTGTTGACGGGAGCAGTTCTTGTGCCCACGCCAGTGGACGCGGGTCCTGGGGCTGCTGCCTCCATCTTTCTAGGGGCAAAACACTGGGCTCCTTCTCAGGTGTCAGCCAGAGTCTCCAGTATTGCCCCTCCCACCGGGGTGCCCTCCATCCTTTGCAGCTCCTGTCTGCGACCTTATCAGAGCCTCACCTTGACCTTGAGACGGGCAGGTGTAGCTCAGAGTATCAGCTCAGAGTTGGAGCATTGCGTCCAAGGTCGCCAACTAGTGGGAGGCAGAGGCCTTGAGACTCCTTGCTCAGTGCTCGCGTCACCGCCTATTCTGGCTGAGGGCCCCACCTGCCCGTCCCCGGAGCCCTTTTTAAAAGGGGATCTCTCAATGGGATATTATTAAAAAGGAATGAAATTCACGTTGTACAACAACGTGAACATAGTAACACCACTGAACTGTCACTCCAAAATGGTTAAGAGGGTAAATTTTGCGTGTTTTTAATCACAATTAAAAAAACTTTAATTTGAAAAAAAGGAGAGAAAATCTGATAGCACATGGATGAACCTTGAGAACAGTACGCTAAGTGAAATCAACCAGACACGAAAGGACGGATGCTGTGTCTTGGTCTCTGGAGTCGTCAAATCCGTAGAGACAGAAAGGAGAATGGTGGACGCCAGGGGCCGAGGGAGGGGCTGGGGGGGCGAGTGCTTCATGGGGACGGAGCTTCAGTTTGGGGAGATAGAAAAGCTCTGTGCAGGGATGGTGGTGAGGATTGCGCAACAAACGTACTTAACGCCACTGAAGTGCACACTCACAATGCTTGAAACGTAACATTTTGTGTTTTGTATATTTTTTGGGGGGGGGGAGTCTTCCCCCGCTCACCTGCCCCCCAGGCCCCAGCCTTGAGGAGTTGCAGGAGCCCAGGCTCGGGAAGGCAGCCTGACCCCTGGCCTCCCGTGGCGACTGTGGGTACCTGCCTAATGCCTTCTCATCTTTGGTCCAGGGGGGCTTGAGATGATCCTGGCCGCCAAAACCTCCAGCTCCGGGACGCTTCGGATCCCGGCCGTCCAGGAGAGGGATGCTGGCGTCTACACCTGCCGAGCCGTCAATGAGTTGGGCGATGCCTCTGCAGAAATCCGGCTGGTGGTTGGACGTGAGTGTGCTTGTTGTCCTCACCTGTCCCCGACCCGCCCGGCCCCTGAGCAGGGAGGAGCAAACTCTACCATGGAGCCAGTGTAGAATTTGCGTCATGCGGATCCAGAGCACACTGGGACCAGCGAGGCCAGAGGGAAACAGTGTATGCGTTGCCTCTTGCTGTGTAATGGTTGCCCCAAGGCTTCGTGATTTGAAACAATGAGCATTTCTTATCTCACAGTTCTTCACTCATCGGAAGGCCTGACTGGGGCTGGAGGACCCATTCCAAGCTCACTCATGGGGCTGTTGGCCGGATGCCTCAGTTCCTCGCCAGTGGGCTTCTCCAGAAGCCTTCTTGTGATGTGGCTTCACTCAGAGCAAGGGAGCAGAGAGAGAGAGAGAGAGAGCAAGAGAGAATCCAGATGGCAGCTGTGGTCTTCATAACCAGCTGCAGTCTTGGAAGTGACATCCTGTCCCTTCTGCTATATTCTGTTGGTCACACAGACTAAGCTGGGTACAACGTGGGTGGGAGGGGCCACTCGTGGGTGAGAAAGCAGGAGGCAGGGGTCATTGGGGCCATCTCAGAGGCTGCCGACTGCAGAGACAGTTTGGTTCAAGCTGGGGCCTTGTCGTCCCTGAGACCTGAGTTCCAGTCTTGTCTCCATCACTTACCGCCTCTGTGCTTTGGTCAAGTCAGTGACCCTCAGCCCCCCATGTGTGAATGGGCTGACCATACTCCTTCCCTCACTGGGTTGCTGTGAGGGTTCAGTAATGTCAGGCGTGTGATGCTTAAGCACAGGCTCTGGCCCGTTCTGAGTGCTTGATAACCAGAGGGGCAATTATCCCCTTTGACACATGGGAAGTCTGGATTCTTCTGTGGCTGGCGCGTGGCCATGGCTGTGATTGCCGTAATGTCTGGGTTCCAGGCCTGGATTCCGGGCTCCGGGAACCACTCAGAAGCTGTGGGCACAGCTCCTTGGCCCCCTGAGCTGGGGCGGCCTGGGCTCTGACGGTTTGCTGCGGCCGTGGTGGGTGAGATGGGTGCTGGGAGTTGTGGCAAGTGCAGAGGATCGAGACTGTGCTTGTCTGGGCTGGGCCGAGGGGCTCCCCAAGGAGGCTGGGCCCTGGCCAAAGCAGGCCCAGTCTGGCCTGGGGGTGACGGTGCCATCTCAGGGTTGGGATCCTCCTGGGCTTGGGGTACCCTTAGCTTTCATTCATTCGTTTGTTCCATCGTTCATTCCTCTAGCACATGGTCCACAGGTGCCCGTGCACCAGGCCCTGTGCTGGGGACTCAGCGTCTGATTTCATGTTGCGTGGGGTCCAGGAGAGAGGACAGTAAGCAACAATGAGGATGCTCGCTGTGCCGAGCGTTTGGAAGTGGCGTCCTCAGGGGCTCTGGGCGCCCAGGGTAAGGGGCCAACCCAATATTGGGGGCTGGGGAGGCTTCTTGGAGGAGGCCATGTGTAAGCTGAACCCAGAAGCCATCAGTCAGGACACCAGCTGGGGAGCAGTGTTCGTCTTGGCCTGGGGACCGGCCGGAGTTGGGGCTTTGTCCTGAGGGGCGTGAGGGGTTTTGAGGAGGAGAGCGATGGGCTCTGACTTTCCCTCCAGACAGTGCGCTGTGCGGCTGGGCTCTTGGGCAGGGCAGGGTGGATGTGGAAAGCCGCGGGCTTAGAGCCTGATGGTAATAAAAATATAAGCTGACACTTCCATATTTGCCATGTGCCAGGGCTGGCTCACCCTTTGCCCCATGTCTGATTTCTTTTCAGCAAAGGCTTATTTCTTCGGGGCCCAAGCTGACGTGCCTACCTGGTCCTGGTCCTTCACCTGTCAGCCACTGGCCTTGCAGCATCTCCCCATGTCAGCAGGAGGAGGTGGCTGGCAACCCAGAGGTGGCCTTCTGGGGCACTGGGCCTCTGGTGGCCTCTGGCTTTTAGGTCAGGGGAGGGTGGGCAATGGCCCAGCACCTGTGTGTCTGGGGCAAGCCAGCCTGGCAGTGGCGGTGGGAAATTGAATTTCCTGCCCATCTGGGTGGCAGCTGTAGTGCAGCCTTCCTGGCCAGGCTGGCAGAGCCTTCCAGGGCCGGAACAGGTGGGCACTGTGCCCACTTCCTGCTGTTGAGCTGGGAACTGGCTTCCTGGTGGCGTTTGGAGCGTGAGGGGGGTGGGCAGCCTCCTCCCGTGCCAACAGCAAGTGTCTGCGTTTATGGACCCAGCTGCAAGGTGCTTTTGCAGCACCTCTGGGCCTGGCATTCGAGTCAAGGGTCCTGGATCAGTGCCCAGGTCCTGCTGCTATTTGGCCAAGTTATTCACGTCTCTGAGCCTCGCCTTCCTCACCTGTGAAATGGGATAATGTTAGAGCCTGGCTCACAGGGCCCTTGAGAGATCTGATGAGCTCGTGTGCCTCTCTCAGGGCTTGCATGCAATAAACGCTCAACACCCTTGCTGTCAGCTCTGCCAGGCTGCCAAGGGCCCAGTGAGGCGGAGGGAGGGGCAGTGACGGGTCACATGGCTGGTGACCGAGCTCCGAGGCGGGCACCCCCTCCCCAAGTTCAGTGCCCTTTCTATCATGTTAAAAACCTGCCCTGAGCTAAGTTATCTTCGTCCTGCTGGGTTTCT
This sequence comes from Equus quagga, assembly GCF_021613505.1. Taxonomy (NCBI): domain Eukaryota; kingdom Metazoa; phylum Chordata; class Mammalia; order Perissodactyla; family Equidae; genus Equus; species Equus quagga. Next base: position 90,792,213 of record NC_060267.1, read on the forward strand.
AAGTGGATGTGCATGCCCATCCCTCTTCCTGTCCTCTCATTTCTATCCATGCTCTGCACCCCCCCACCTCAGCCCCTGGTTACTGAGTGCTGAGCGGGGCGGGGAGGGTGCTTTTGTGGGTGCAGAGACCCTCTGGCCAGCCTGGGGAGCCAGAGAGAAGCAGAGCTGGGTTCTGTGATGGGCATGGCCAGTGTCGGGGCAGCGTCTCCATCAGGCACAGTAGGCGTGGGCCCGGGGCCTGTGACACTTTCAGGGGCCCAGGATAATGCTCTGATGTTAATTTCTTTTAAAAGCAAAAAAAGAAATGAACACTATTGAATGGAGAAAAATGACTAGAGGCCAGCCCGGTGGCACAGTGGTTAAGTTCGCACGCTCTGCTTCAGCAGCCTGGGGTTCGCTGGGTGAGATCCTGGGCATGGACCTATGTATCGCTTGTCAAGCCATGCTATAGCAGGCATCCCACATACAAAATAGAGGAAGATGGGCACAGACGTTAGCTCAGGGCCAGTCTTCCTCAGCAAAAAAAGGAGGATTGGTGGCAGATGTTAGCTCAGGGCTGATTTTCCTCAAAAGAAAAAAAAATGACTCCAGGCTGGATTGTGTTTATCTTTACACCAAAGCAGTCATAAAATATAATTTTTAATATGTTTTTCCGGAGGAAGAGGCCATGAAAGTCATCCTGCGGCCGTGGCCAGTACGGTGTGGCTCCAGGCCTCATCACAGGGTCTTTATATGGGACAGGAGTCCTTGGGGCGGGGGGGGGGGGGGGGGGGGGGGGGCTGTGGAGGTCATGCCCCCAAACCTCTGGCTCAGTCTCAGTCCCCTGGGTCCCCTCTACATGCAGGGCGGGGCCTGAGGCCCGCCTCTCCTGCGGTCCACCTTGCCCAGTTACACAGTCTTTGGGCCTGAGACCCCTCCTTCCCCCCACTCCCTGCCACACTGAGTCCAGGCCGACTGGGGCTCTCCTTCCTGGGCTGGCTCATTGCCACCGGCCCTACTCCAGTCCACGGGAACTGGGGGGATGGCAGAGGAGACTGAGGGCTGCAGGGTCCCCAGAGGATGGCCAAGAGCCCTGGGACTTTGAGCTTTTGGAACCAGCGTAAAAATAGCTACTTCTGTCCAGATGGGGAAACTGAGACCCGGAGTGGTGAAGGAGTTTGTCCACGGGGGCCCAGTGGGGCAGAGGCAGCGCGGGCATCTTCCCTGGGCGGCAGGCCTTCGGGCTGGTGTCCCTACTCAGGGCGGAGCAGGAGGAAGGAAGGCAGCATCACTGTCACTGTCACTTCACTGCGGCCATTAGAATCCACCGGGCCTTTCCTCCTGGAAGATCCTTGGGGAGGTGCGTGGCCCCACCTGCTGGGGACAGTGAAGTCACCCTCAGCTCCTCTGAAGTCGGGGGGAGGCAGAGGCAGCGGGGGCCCCAGCAGGAGGTCCAGGGCAGCCCTCAGGTCCTGCCCCCACATCCTTCGTTCTCAGTGGGACCATCCTCTCCTCCCGGTGTTCTAGGATCCCCCCAGACCCGCCTCCTGACAGACACGCAGCTGCGGCCCTCAGCTGATGGGACCCGGGCCTCTCCAGGGAGCGCGGGCGGCTGCTGTGATGTCCAACGGGGCATTCGCAGCTCCTGTCCCCAAAGCCTGCCTGAGGCCAAGGCAGACAGGGCCGTCCCCAGGGAAGTGGATGGCGGTCACAGTCCCTCCCTGGCTGCTGCAGAGGGTCACCTGGGGGAGGGGCTCAGCCTGCAAGCAGAGGTGGCTGAGCCTCGAGGAGGAGGCCCTGGGGAGAGCACTGGGTGGGCCCGGCCCCTGCCCGACGTGCTGCAGGACTCAGGGCTGCCCCACCCCTCCCCTGACCAGCGAGACGACCAGAGGACCGTCAGCTCTGGCATACCAGGGTTCTGGGGTCCCACTGCAAGTGGGGGGCTCCAGGTGAGGAGGGGGGGGCAGCTGCACTGAAGGCCGAGTCACAGTTTGCTGGGCGGGGTCTGAGTCTGAGAGAGGATAGAAGAGCTGGGTGTGGCCCTGGCCAGGACAACGGCCAGGTTGTCCTCGAGTACCTAGGGGCACGTGGGGCTGCAGTGGTTGAGAGCCTGGGCTCTGATCCCAGCTCTGCTGTTGATGCTGAGCTGTGCCTGTGGGCAGGTTCCTTAATCTCTCTGACCCTCAGTCTCTTCATCTATAGATGGAGATTGTGATAATATCTACTTCACAAGTTTACTGTGACCATTAATGAAATCATGTTTCAGAAAGCGCAGTCACCGCGCTTGTCACCAAGCAGGCATTCCCAATGCCACCCTTCATGCTTCCTATTTGCTTATTGTTATAAAGGAGCCGTCCTTCTCACCGGAGAGGTTTGGGACTGGGAGGAGGGTGGTGTTCCCCGTATCCCAGAGTCAGGAGACAAAGCTGGCTGCTTCGGGGCTAAGGAGGGAGGTTCAGGAGGCTCTGAGAGAGACAGAGTGGGAGGTCTGCCTGGAGGAGGGAGGTTCAGGAGGCTCTGAGAGAGACAGAGTGGGAGGCCTGCCTGGAGGAGGGAGGTCTGAGCTGGGCCCTGCAGTTGGGCTGGGTGGGCCTGGGGAAGGCAGGCTTTGGGGGTCCCTGGCGCTGGGGCTGCCCAGGATGGGGGGCCAGCAAAGCTGTGCCCCCGGGGCCAGGACCTTGCGGAAGCAGTGACCCCGTCTGAGATGGGCCTGGAGCGGAGTGTTTCTGGGACTCTGAGCCGCAACAGCTGCCAGGCCCCAGCGAGAAAGAAGCGAGGCGTGCGGGTGGTGTCTGAGGTTGGGTCCAGAACTGTCTTCCTCCTCACAGTAATTTTCCAAGTTGTGTTTATATCTCCCTGGAACGTCCCTAATCCCTGAGGCTGGGAGGGAAATTTGATGTCATGAGCTGCATGGGTGGGGGAGGTTTCTGGAGAGAGAAGGAAAGAACAGAGAGTGGAGGGTTTTCCATGGTGCTGGAGGCAAAGCATTAAAAAAAAGCCGGGGACCTTCCTGGTCCTGGGTCTGGGGACAGGGACCTGAGGACAGTGGCCGAGGCTGCAGGGAGCGGGCCTGGACCTGTCTGGAGTTGGCCCTGCTCCTGGCCCGCCGATGGGCAGAAAGGGTCGAGAGTTTCTGTTTGGGGAAATAACTTATTTTCCCCCCTGATTACAAAAGTCAGACAATGCTCAGAAAAAAGGTTTGGAAGAAACGCTACGAGCTATTCATAGTGGGTTCCTGGGGGAAGGTGTGGGATTTGGAGCGTGTGGAGCCAAAATTAGGGAAATATACCCCTTGCATGTGTTTGAATTTTCGATAACTGAGGTGAGTGGGCAGTCCTTGTTGGGGTCTGTTGTCCGGGTGTAATTATTAATATGGCCGTTTTCACTCTCAAGTGTTGCCATTTGGACCGTAAAGTATAAGGTCACGTTATTTCTGATAAGCATGTTTTAATTTTGTTGTAGAGCTTTGTAGGCTCATTACAAAAATTTAGCAGACAGAGAGGTAAGGAAGAGAGTAAAGATGACCTATGACCTCCCCACGCAGTTGGCCGTCTGGGGTGGCGTGCACAGAAGGGGCTGTGGAGACGGTTGCCTGAGTCCAGGACACCTGCAAGAGGAAGCTCCCGGTGGCCCAGGAGGAGGGCGAGGGGGCAGGAGAGGGTCTCAGAGGCTCCTGAGGCCGGAGCGTGACTGCAGCCCCTCACAGGTGGGCTTCCGGGAGGTGTCGCCGCCAGGAGCAAGCCTGCTGCCCTCCTGCACGGCCGGGCACGGTGCGCCTCCTGTGACCCTCTGCAGGGGTAGGAGGCGTGTCAGCAGCTTTGTCCTGCCAAAAGCCACTCCCTTTGCCTCGTCCCCGAGAGCTCTCCAGAGCTGGACCCCGCCAAGCTCAGGTTGGCCCCAGAGCCCTGGATCTGAGTCAGCCCCAGGTTCACGAGGGCGAGCCTGGAAGAGGGGGACCCTCCCAGCAAAGGGAGTGGAGGCAGGCGTTGGGAAAAGTCTCCTGGGGGCCGGGTGGTCCAGCCACCGGGCGTGGCTGACCGGTCACCTCCCTGCAGATGCTCCCCAGTTGATGGAGCTGCCCCGGGATGTCACTGTGGAGCTGGGGAGGAGCGCCCTCCTGGCATGCCGGGCCACGGGCCGCCCGCCCCCTCGAGTCACCTGGCGCCGCAGAGATGGCCGCCCGCTGGGGCCTGGGCAGGGCAGCAGGACTGGGCAGCCTGATTCAGGAGTGCTGTCCTTTGAAAGTAAGAGATGGGGCTGGTGGCGGGCGGGCAGGGGGAAAGGATGGCTTCTGACACCCCAAGTCCCCAGGCTGGGTGGCCGGAGCAGGACCCCGAGCCCCTGCACTGACCATGGGCCGGGCTGATACAGGGTCACATTTTGGGTGGTGTGACTCTGCTCAAGTCATTCCACTACTCTGCACTGGACATACTGATGACAATGACGATGCCTGTCACCTGGGCTTGATAACACTCCACCTTAGGGGTCGCCGTGTGGGTGATTCGTGGAAAGTGCTTCGCACAGCTCCTGACACGTATTAAGTGTTACATGTGTTAGCTATGGTCACCATCATCGCCATCATGATGATGTTACCACTGTTTACCACATGCCAGGCCTGCCTCTGTCCTGCCCCTCAGGTGTGGCCCCTGAAGACCAGGCCCCATATATCTGCGAAGCTCAAAATGTCTTTGGGAAGGTCCAGGCGGAGGCCCGGCTCGTGGTGACTGGACGTGGCTCGCTGGTGGATCTGGAGACGCCAGGAGGTGGGAATGCTGGGTACCCCCAGGGAGGCCCCCCCATGTCCACCCATCCTTTGGGACAGAGATGTCCACTGCCAGGTTCTCCCAGAGGAGCAACTGGATCCCCACTTCCTGGGCGATACACCCCAGGAAGTGTGCCCTTTGACCCTTTAGGGTCCCCCATCCTGATGCTTCCACTGGTTCCCTCGGGAGGGGGGGAGAGTGGGGACCTCCATCCCCTGGATGACTGCCCTCAGGGGACCTAGCACAGCCCACACAGTCTCCTCTCCCCACAGCCCCCCCACAGATCGCCAGCAGTGCCTCCACCGTCCGGGTGCTGGAGAGGCAGCCCGTGTCCCTGCCCTGTGTCATCCTGGCCGGGAGGCCCCTCCCAGAGCGGCGCTGGCTCAGGGCTGGCCGACCCGTGAGTGCTGGCTCCTCCGGGTGCAGCGGGCCGTGCTGCCTGGGGATGGAGTGGGCTGCTACGCTCAGACCTGAGCCTCCACTTTGCTATTCCTCTTTTGGAATGTCCTCCTTCCTCCCTCTCTCTCCTGCCTCTTTCCAGAACCTTCTCTGCTAACGCGCTGATAGCATGTGTCACCCTCTACAGTCCTGCCGAAGACTGGTGCGGCTGCCGCTCCGCTTGGAGCTCAGTGGGAGAACCTTGCCTCCATTCGTGCTGAGGGCTGGGGAGCAGGGGTTTCCTGGGGGCGCAGCCATGATGCGTTCGTCGCCCCCGCTCTGCTGGTTCCGGGGCAGAGGGGTGGCCAGTGCAGATTATCACCTGCCCGACTTCCTAGCGTGCTGCTGGGCGCGCCGCGGCTGCCTTATCCATTCATGTCAGCTTGGTTTTCTCTATTTCCTTCTGTTTCCCCCTCCGGTTCACGCTCTCGTTTACCTCTCTCCTTCCCTCAGTTCTTCTGCCCTGTCCTCAGACACACCAGGGTCCTTGTGCCCTTGAGGCTATAAAGAGGTGTCCTCACCCCAGCCCACTGGGCAGACACTGGACACCCAGAGAGGCGATGACTGTGTGGCTGTCTTTCTGTTCCCACTGCGCTGGGCCCAGCCCTGTTGTCCGGACCCTGGTGCAGAGCAGGCAGCGTCCTGCTCCCAGAGCATGTGGGCTTTGCAGAGGCCGGTCACATCCTTGACTCGCTCTGGGGCCTGTGCAATTGGACGTGACCCCAAGGAGGACGCTGCCTGGGAGTGTGGGGTGGCAGGCTGCGGACCCCTCCTGAGTAGAATCCAGGGGCACGTGGGGAAGGAGTGGCCTTGGGCCTCGTCAGTGCCAGGACAGGAGCAGCCGGAGATGCAGATGCTGTTCTAGCTCAGTGGGGACATAAGGGGGAGCCCTGCCTGCTTAGCTGCCGAGTGCGAGGAGCAGAAAGGCCCTCAAGCTCGCTCAGCCCGGAAGGGCCCCGTGCCGAGACAGCTCAGGAGCATCTCCTGGTCCCTGAGAGTGGAATGTGCAGCCAGGCTCACGGGACAGGAGCATGAAAGATAGGAGGGCTCAGGCCTGGAGGAAGGGTTTGGGGCCCCTCACCGAGGGTGGACTGGCTGGACATCTTTATGGAGGTTGCCCCAGGCCCCTTCTGGCCCAGCGTTCCCCGCCACCCTGGTCCTGACGGGACAGACCTGGGAAGCCACCAGGAGCCGTTCTCTGCTTGTGTCTCTGGGACCACATCTGCTGTGGCCATATCCCTGCTCTGCTCCGCATAGCTCGGCTCTTCTCTCCCCGAGGACCATTGTCCCTCCTCTCTGAGGCCTCAGAGCTCCAGACCCTACTCAGTAGAGGCTCTGGGCCAACCCTGTATTCCCAGGAGAGGCCCCCATCGACCTGGCTTGGATCTGGCATCTTGCCCTGGTCCAGGTGGCCATGGGAGAGTGGGGTCAGGGTGTGCTGGAGGTCAGGCCCACCTAGCCCTGCAGGGTCTGTGGGGTGGACAAGACTCAGAAAGGCGTGGGGCTGGGCAGTGAGAGCGTCACCCCCTGCTGCCCCACCTTCTCTGAACCCCTGGCCTCTCAGTCCAGCCGGCCTTCTGCCGGCCTCGCAGGCAGTGGGGTTTCCGGAGGGCTCTCTCTTAGCTGGCTCTGAGGGGCTCCTGGTCTGAGTGGTGCTTCCTCACCCTCACCAGCTCCCACCTGGCAGCCGGCATTCTGTCCGAGCGGACGGCAGCCTCCACCTTGACCAGGCGCTGCAGGAGGACGCAGGGAGGTACAGCTGTGTGGTCACCAACACGGCCGGCTCTCAGCACAGGGACGTGATGCTGGTGGTTCAGGGTGAGTCCCTGGGTGGGGACTGGTGGTGGGGGCCGGGTGGGGGCCAGGCCAGGATGGGGGAACTGATCTTGAACACCTTTGTCTAAAAAAATTGCACAAACAGTACATATTCACTGTAGGAAAATTAGAAATTGGACAAGTGAAAAAACAAACACTCCCGTAATACCAGTAGCTGAGAAAAACCAGAATAATTTTACATTTTGGTTTGTATCTTTCATGCACTATACACGTGAACTTGCACATACACACATGCACACACCCTAGAAATATATATTACATTACAGGTAATATATAAACTATGTACTTTGTATACATTGTATATAAATTATTTTTACATAATATATATGCATTCTTTATATAAATTTTTATGTATCAATTCTTCATATATATCTATTTCTATCCATCTATCTCTCTATAAATTCTTTGTATATACATACACATGCATATTTAAAAACCAACCTGGGACCACATTATATTACTGTCTTGTGCCGTGAGTGTTTCACTTGACAATTGTGACAGTTTTCTGTTAATAAATACTCAGAAGCATCCGTGCAAGTGTGCGGGTCCGTCTGGATGCACCGGAGTCTCTAACCTGTCCCCTGGTGTCCGGGTTCTCACTAGCGTGCACACCCTGGGAATAAGCATCCTCATGCTCCACGTTGGTCCCTGTGACTCATTCTTTCCTTAGGATAAACCCACCAATGTGGAATTGAGTTTTGAGTCATGGAGAATGCCCATTTTTAGGGCTTTTAGTGCATTTTGCCCAATTTCTCTCCCCACCACAGCGTTGGACAGACCCTGTTTTCCTTCCCCACCTAACCACGTATCACCATTCTTTTTACTGTAAGACAAGAAGTTTAAACTAAGTTTGGTTATATTTTGTCATTTACCAAGTATGTTCATATCCTTTGTTTTTTTCATTTGTTTCATAAAGCCCCCAGGGATGAGCGGGAAGAATGCATCGTTCCCCATTTTGCAGAGGAAAACCAAAGTTCAGAGGAGGCTGGGTCCAGGACCCAGGTGCCCCGCCTCCTCATACTTCCATAATTAATAGCAGTGATCAAAAGTTGAGCCCCCGTGTACCTCTTGCCGGACTTCTGGGAGGTTCTGTGCACGTTTCACTTAATTTTCATGACTACTCCAAGGGGTGGGATTTGAAAGACTCCACGTTCTGCAGTTAAGGCAGCTGAGGCTCTGAGAGGGAGCAACTCAGCAAGAGGACAGGATCAGCAAACCAGGCTGTCACCTCATAATTTTCCACCTTGCTGGCGCAGCCGCTTCTGCGGGGGTGGCGTGGACCAGCTGGGTCTCTCTTGGCTCACTTCATTTCCATTCAACAAATGCTCATCCGCCAGCCACTCCCGGGTCCACCCGCCCCGGCTCTGCTGGGAGACCCTTGTTTTAATGCCTGCAAATCTGGACGGTGCCCAGAATGGATTTGGCACTTGTCTTCAAGTTCCCTGTGCTCTGTGAACACTATTTTCTGCCATTTCTCATCTGTCCATCCCAGGAGAGTAGGCAGGGAATTGTGGGGTTTTTTAGCTGTTTTTGCGGATCAAGGACTATGGGTTCCAAAAAATTAAGTGCTTTGTGTAAAGTCCCAGAGCAAAGAAATGGCGCAGCTGTTTCCAGGCACAGGCTGCCCTCTGCCTGGGGCATAAATTTATAGCCATGGTGGCTGTAGGTACTAGGTCATTCGTATTCTTCTGTTAAAATTGTTTTTTTTCAATTGTTGTAAAATATACATTTTTAAATATGAAGTTCTGTAGCATTAAGTACATTCACACTGTCGTGCAACCATCACCACCATCCGTCTCCAGAACTTTCTCATCTTCCCAAGCTGAAACTCTCCCCATTAAACACTCGCACCCCAGTCCTTGGCCCCCCCCATCCTACTCTCTGTCTCTATGAATTTGTCTATTCCAGGTATCGCATGCTCGTGGAATCACACGGTCTTTGTCCTTCTGTGTCGGGTTTATCTTACTCAGCATAATGTTTTTGAAGTTCATCCATGTTGTAGTATTTATCGGACTTTTATTCCATTTTAAGGCTGAGTAATAGTCCACATGTACACACCACCTTCTGTCCATCATCTGTTGATGGATATTTGGGTTGTTTCCACCTTTCGGCTGTTGTGAATAGTGCTGCTATGAACTTTGATTTAGGAAATTGGTTTGTTTTTAAAAGTGCCGCCTAGAATCCAGCCCACTGCCACCCACCACGTCACCAATGAAGGGGTTCCAGCCTCGCTTCCCTGTGTGGCCTCAGGAGTTCCCACCCCCACCATCACCTGGACCAAGGTAGGCAGAGCCTGTTAAGGCGAGGGTAACTGGAGAGAGAGGCCCAGTGCATCATGGGGAGGGGAATGATGCAAATCGCCGTGGAGTGTGGGCTCTGCTGACATCACCTGTGACTCTGCCATAGGAAACCAATGCCCTGACCCCCAGGGATCCCCACTACAATGTGAGCAAGGACGGCACCCTGGTCATCGCCCAGCCATCTGCCCGGGACGCAGGGGCCTATGTCTGCACGGCCACCAATGCCGTGGGCTTCTCCAGCCAGGAGATGCGGCTGTCTGTCAACAGTGAGTGCTGGCCACCCCTATCATGGAAGAGGGGCTCAGTGGGCATGGAGACAGGGACAGGGACAGTCTGACTTCCCTGCATCTTCCTTGCCCCCTGCCTCTAAGCTCTTCCCATCAGAAGGGCACATAGACCAAAACTGTCCTCCCCGAGAGCACTGTCCCCAGAGGTGTGGGTAAGTGGTTCCAGCTCAACCCTTTGTAACCGGATGGGGGAAGACATCACATTAACAAGCCTTGGAAAGACACAGGACCCTACACTAGACCCCACCCACCTTGGCAGCCCCCTTACCCACTTCTCTCCCTGACTCTCTGTACCCTAGATCCTCTGGTCTCCTTTCAATTTCTTGGTGGTGCCTTATGCCTCAGGGCCTTTGCACTTGCAGTTCCTTCTCTTTGGAATACCCTTCCTCCACCTCTTGGCCCAGCTGACCTGTCCCATCTGTCAGATCTCAGTTCTCTGATCCCTCGGGCTCCGTCAGGTCACCTTCTGTACACTCTCTGGAATGTTCCCTGATAGCACCCATCACAAGTGTGACTGAATAATTAGTTGTATATTGAGTTATTTGGTGCTGGTGTTCCCTGTGGGCCCTGAGCGCTTGAGGACAGGGGCAGGACCTGTCTGCTTTGCTGCTGTTTCCCAGCCTCATGACAGGGCTGGGCGCTCAGTAACTGTCTGGGATGCGCGAGTACACGCACAGCCAATTTTCTTCTGTCATATACGCTTAGAGCCAATATTTTTATATTGCAAAAGAAAATTTTTAAAGAGGGGATTTCCTGTCTGAACTAATGACGTACAGGAGAATGTGTGAGGGCTGAATGGGTCTTGATGTCCCCAGCTGGCTGGCTTGTTTAGTTGTCGGTGCCCAGACACGTACCGGGTGCCTTCAGTGTATGAGCATCTGGCTAGAAATGTCGGGGGGCACAAGGAAGGAGGGGGCGGGTGTGGTCTCCACCACCAGGAGCCTTCAGCTTCATACGAGAGAGCAGTGATGTGCATGGATTGTTATAACCTCCCACTGGCCACAGCACGTCATCTGGTGGTTGATATCATGGGAATAAATGGGATGATCAAGGGGGAGAAGGGAGTGAGAGAAGAGGAGGACAGAGCCTGCCGGAATGTCCCCGGGGAAGGGACAGCGGGATGAAGAGACGCTGGCAGAGCATAGATGTTGGGGCCAGAGGGACCACATCGGGGCCATGAAAGCAAGAGGAGCTTCCAGAGGGAGGGGTTGGTGGTGAGGAGGAGGGGGAGACTGAGGGAAACCGTAGGATCTGAGCCCACCTGAAACCTGGGCTCTCCTGTTATAATGGAGCCCACCCACCTTCTGCACCTCTGGGGCCGGCGGTACAACCTCTGCTTCCTGGGGGAGCCGCCTGCTCCCCTCCGGCCCGGCTCACGGTCCCTGCGTGTTTCCACCAACAGCCCAGCCCAGGATCCTTGTCAACGGGTCACATGATGCAGATGAGCCTCTGAGGATCACGGCCAAGGCCGGGGACGATGTGACCCTGGACTGCGAGGCCCAGGGCTCCCCACCCCCATTGGTCACCTGGACCAAGGACTCCCGCCCTGTGCCGCCCACCACTGACAGGTAACCCCGACTGTGTGGCCTTGCGTAGAGGAAGGGACAGAGCTTGTGGTTTGAGGGGAAACTGGCCTCAAGGTGGCCAGTGATCCAGCAGGTGTGTGAGGCCCTGTCGACACCCCTAAGAGCATGTGCATGAGGCACTGTGTGCACTCCACACACAGCACTTTTGTCCCTGGGGCCCTGAATCTCAGCGGACCTCTAGGGTGCCTGGACGTTGGGGCGAGACACCCCCCCGCTCTGGAATACCGCGCACCCAGCGCTTCACTCGCTCTCCCCTGGTGCTGCGTGCAGCATCCGCTCTGATGGGTGCAGCAGCCCTTGTTGTCTGAGCTGGACTGAGGCTCAGCATGGTAGGGTGAGTGTTGGTGGTCACCCAGCTGGAGAGGACCACCGCCACCACCGCCGTGGTTGAGACGTGGCCTGACCGTGACACCTGCTACGTCCTCGCCTGCTCGGCAGACCAGGTGTCTGGCGGCCGGGCTTTCTGACTCAGCTTCTCTCCCACCATCTGTCTGGGATCCTGGGAGTGGGCGGAGAGGGAAGAGGCACTTGGGCATCCTTCAGAGCCAGGCCATACCCCCAGGCAGAGGTTCGGGGGGATGGTTCCAGATGAGAGAGCCTCGACACTCCTGGGGGGTTATTGACCCGAGGAGGGGGATGGGGGGCACTTTGGCCCTGGCTGATGACATCCACCCTGGCAAGTTCTTTAAGTTCCAGACCAAGGAGGTCTCCAAGCGCCCCCCACCCCCACCCCCTTGACACCCACATGTGGGTCTCAGCATCTCAGGACATCTGTTCAGGGAGCCCTTCCAAACCTTGAAGCCTGCACTCTGAATGTGCCAGGCTCCAGCATCTGGGCTGGGGCTGCACCCCCACCCTGGTGCCCTGTCGGGGTCTCTGCAGCTCCATGTTGGGGGTGGAGTCGGGGCCCAGGGGAGCTGCCAGCTCTCCCCAGGAAGCCTGGTCCTCACTCCTCGGCTGGGCGGCAGCTGGCCAGGTACTCGCTTATTTATGGCTTGTTACTGCAATGGGGAACACAAGCCCATTTGTTCACCCCTCCTTGTTGGGATGCGTTAATCGATCAGCCGGGAGCCATAAATTTGTGAGGGCTGCTTTTGCAATCCTAGAGTTTTGTTCTGTTCTTTCTCCTTTGCCCTCTCCACTTCTTGCTGGCTTATAGCTTTCTCTGGAGATTTACGAGATTCCAGGAGTCTATCTAAGTGAAGGAGAAAAATATGTCTGGGGGGTGGGGCTGGGCGAAGAGCTCAGACCCTGCAGTTCATCAGACTCCAGTGCGGACCCTGGCTGGGTCCTCATTAGTCACGTGGCCTCGGTGGCCGCTGGCTCCTCTGGACCTGTTTCTCTACCTACAAAGTGGACATTGTTTAAATACCGGTCATGCAATACCGTGGTGGATACACAATGCCTTGTACATCGTAAGTGCTGGAAAATGGCTCCCTTTGATATTGTTTTCCTGCTGCTGTTCGCAAACCAAGACATCATTTCCAGCTTTCAGAAAATTATCATCATCGTATTTCTTATCCCACTTAATTCTCATGCACTTTGTTTAATAGAAAAGCCTTGTTGAGATACAATTCACACGCTGTACAATTCTGTTTTTTAATGTATTTGGAGTTGTGCCACCATCACTCCAGTCAATTTTAGGACATTTCCAGCACCCTCCCAAAATCCCCTTCTCATCAGCAGCCACTTCCCACCCCTGCCCACCCTCACCCCGGCCCCTCAACCACGCCTCTGCTTCCTGTGTCTGGATTTCCCTATTCTGGATGTTTCAGATAAATGGAGTCATACAGCATGTGGCTTTTTGCGCCTGGCCCCTTTCCCTTAGCGTGTTTTTGAGGCTCATCCGTGTTGTGGCGGGTATCCGGACGTGATCCTTCTTTGTGGCTGAATAATATTCCATTGTGTAGATAGCCCACGTTTTGATATCCGTTCACACATCCATGGACACTTGGGTTGTTTTCACTTGCTGGGGGTTGTAACTTCGCTGATTTTTGCCTGTATTCAAATTTCCTTCGCAAGCTCTGGGCCCCTTGGTTCGCTGGGCCTCCCTATGGGACTCTGACAACCTCCCTACGTGGAGCAAAGCTCAGTGTCTCACAGACACACAGGTCCCCGAAGTCCCATAGCCATTCTGCCAGAAGATGGAGATTAAAAATCTATGGAAAGCACACGGAGCAGAGCTGGTGTTGGGGCCGGGGCGGGGGGGGGGCAGACTGGCTGTCTCTCTGCCCCTCCTCTTCCCCTCCTGCTCTTCCTTCTTCAAGGGAGTCCCAAGGCTCAGCTTCCAAGCTGCTGTTCTAGAAGCTTGAGAACTTATTTCGATGAGTCGTAGGTGGTCGTCTGCCTCCAGGCTCCAGCCTGCTCCCTCCTGAGGGGAGGCATCCGCTGCCCCCCCCCCCCCAGTGTCCCTGCTGCCCCCTCCCTCGGGCTGGGCCTGTGTCCTTGCACTGCTGAGCTGACTCCTGGTCTGCACGGCCCCTTTCTCTGTGCTCGGGCAAAGCCCGCGCCTGCTCTGTGGCTGCCCGGGGCCTGGCCTTCCTGACCCTGTGCTGCCCTTGGCCAGGGGCTGTCAGCCCTGGCTGTGGTCGGGGCCACCAGCAGAGCTCCAGTGCTGATGCTCCTTCAGGGCTCCCCGGGGACCCCGTGCTGCAGTTACGTTGAGAACCACAATGGGGCTGAGCCTCTGAGGCCTCCCCCATCTCCGTTTGGGCAGGGGTGGCCCTCTTCTCTTGCCAGCAGTCCTGGAGGTGGGTGGGGGGAGTGGCCTGCTCCCTGGGCACTGAGAAAGACACAGAAACACATGGGGTGGGGGAGAATTGGGGTCCTGACCTTCCAACGCCTGGGCTGTTCCCTAACGTGCACACACACGGAGACAGACATGCATGGACAAGAATACACATGCACACACGTGGACATGCACAGAGACACAGACATGCACACACATGGACACACACAGACATACAGACACGGGAACACACACATCAAGCTTCTGGGCCCAGGTCAGGCCACTGCTCTCTCTGGAGGGCCGAGAGCATATTCTGAACCCTCAGCAGCCTTGATGCTCTGAGTCAGAAAGTCCTTTCTAGAAAGAAAACAGAATGGGAGTGGGGTAGCTGCTAGACGCTGAAGCGCCACTCGTGTCGACGGTCCCGTGCGATTTGTTCATGCCAATGCTTTCATAGCGTTAAACTTGGCGCATCTTCTGCTCTGCCCTCATCTTTGATAACTTTTCCCCGTTCACCCATTTTCTCAGTTCATCCTGGCCCGTATCACTTGCTTTTTATTTAAAGGGCAAAATAACATTGCAGGGCGATCAGCTCTCGTTGTTGCTAAGCTGCTCGTCTGTTTGGGGCAAGGGCTCCGTCGCCAGTGTTTGGTGGTAATAAATGGAGCTGTTGGAACATCTTTGCACAAACGCCCCTCTTTATCTTCTGGGTCGTCTCCTTGGGGTAAAGTCCCGAAAGCGAACGGCTGAGTCCAAGGGTGGGAATGGCCCGTGGGGTCTTCCAACCCTCTGGGAGTGTTTGTGAAAAGCCCGTGAAAACTGTGGATTCGAAATCGAAGTCAGCAGGATTTCTGAGCCGTCTCGTGTGCCCAGGGACTGTGCCGAAGCCGCGTGGGAGAGCGCAGACGCGGGCTCTGGCTGTGCGTGCGGTCAGATGGCAGGAGACCTGGTGTCCCTCCAGCCTCGCCCCCAACTCACTTGAGTGAACTGGAGCAAGTCTGTTCCCCTCTCTGGGCCTCAGTCTCCCCATCTGAGAAATGAAAGTGTTGGACAGGCAGTGGTGGCCAGACAGTGCCTAGTGGCTCGGGTCCCGGGATTCAGCCCGGGGATGCTAGGGCGAGGCTGCGTTTCTAGGCAACAATGTTTGTTTGTGGTTCTGATGTGTAGCTGGGACAGCTGCGAGAGCTCCTGGCTCGGGCTCTGGCTTCCCTGGGGCTGCAGGCCAGGGTCCCACACAGGGCCAAATCCAGCTGCCTCCACGGGGAGGGGCGGGGGAGGCTGGCCAGGAGGGGACAGTGAGAGGATGGAGCATCCTGAGGATGCTGCAGGGCCGGGAGCAGCCTGTCTCCTGGAGTGGACAGGTCGGGGCTGCAGCTGGGTTCTGGCAACCCAGGAGCAAAGCTGCTGCCTCACCGGCTGCTGGGGGGCACGGCACGGACTGCCCAGGGTCGCCTCGTGGGGTCTTTCCCTTGGCAGATGCTCACAGCTCATGCTGGGTCCTGGCCCGGCGGCTCTGAGCTTGGGTCTTGCCAGCCTGTGGCCAGCAGCTCTCTTTCTGGGGAGTGGTCAACTGAAGGAAACTTCAGAGCCGACCGTCCAGAGCCCCACAGGGGTGGGGAGCGCAGTTGCAGCGTCTGAGGTCCAGTCCCAGTTCTGCCCTGACCAGCTGGGTGGCCGTGGACAGCAGGCCTTCATCTCTCTGGGTCTCAGCTCCCTCCTCTGCTGGTGATGATGGTAGAATCTGCCTGCCTTGCCGGTGGCTGTCGGGAGTTTCAAGTGAGAATGTGCGTGGAAGGGGCTCAGCCGCGGGGAGGCACACGGAAAGCTCAGTAGTTGATGGCCATCCCTGTTAGCATTGCTGGTTTCAGGAGATGGCACATCCTTTCTCTCTCTCCTCTATATTGTGCTTGGCCCTTTGGTCAGCATCAGGCCCCTCTTCCTAAATTGCTCCAGCTTAATTTTCCCCTCTGGGGCTTCCTTACATGGGTCTACGGGGTGGGTGAGCCCAGCAAGGAGATGCAGGTCAGAGGGGCCGTCGGTGGGTGAAGGTGCCCTCTAGGCTGACTGGGGCTGGTGGGGGGCCCTCCCCTGCCCCAGGCTCAGACCCTGCCCTGGCCCCAGCAGACACAGGCCGGGCTGGTGCACACTGGCGTGCGGTGGGCATCCGTGGGTGAGCACCAGCCCCCTGGCCAGCCGGGTGCCTGTGGAGAGTGCTGGTCATTCGACAGCCGCTGACCGTCCTCCGGGAAGGCTCGGCGCTCGTGCGGTGAGGTCAGAAGTGCTGCAGACACAGGGGCAGCAGGACGAGCAACATGGGACACAGCCAGAGGGACCGGGTGCAGACAAACCACCCAGACTCTGAGCAACCTGAGGACAGGAGCGTTTCCTCCCCCACAGCGGGAGCTGACCTGCCTTGAACCCAATGGCTCTTTGTCAAATGGGTGAATGAGTGAATGAGCAACTGGCTGAACTGGGCTCCTTGCCCGAGGTAGATGGGCCCCTCTTGGGTCTCCCCTGGCCCCCATCTGCGTAGCTGTGTGAGACTCTCAGCCAACAGCGAAGGCTTAAGCCGATGGATGGATGTCATAAACAGGAAATTCCCCAGAACCTCCCCGGGTTTTCATCTGGGCGCCACACGGAGCCATCTGGCTGCTCACGCCACAGCCGTGACCTGGCGGCAGCTGCTGAGACACCACACGCACGCAGCAGCAGCGTGCCTCTGCCCCTCCCCGGGCCGCAGCCCCACACCTGCCACGGAGCCTCTGGGAAAACGGGGGATTGCGGGGAGCGGGGAGAAGGGCTGCCCTGGAACCCCGGGCCTCCGGGTCCCGTCCAGCCAGCCCCAGGCCCACAGCTGGTGCTTTATCCTTTCCTGAGTCTAGCTGGAGTCGGGGTGGCTCTGTGCAGGTCTGGGTTAGGCTCTGGGGAAACAAAGTCAGCTAAGACGGATGGGGGTGTGTCTTCTTGGAGCCCACAGGTGACAGGTGGGCACAGGCCAGTGTGGCGAGAGCGCCTGGGGAGGCCTCTGCCGGCCTCGGCTTGTCTGTCTGTAAGACGGATTCTCCCTTCTTTCTAGTCCTTCCTTTGTGAGCGGCATTCCCCCTCTAGGAAACGACCCGGGGGCTGGTCCCGAGAAAGACAAGACGCCTCCTTTTATTGTTGAGAATTATTTCCACTTTTGGAAGTTTCTTTTATTATTTTGCTTTTCCCAGAAGCTCCCCCTTCCTATCCTTTTAAGGGCTGGTGAGGGAGGAAGCGAGGGTTCTATGGTTTCTAAAGTTCTCAGAAGAACTAGAAGGCAACCCCTGAGATAAAGGAGCCCAGAGCTGCCTTTTCAAATATGAAGAAATTGGGGTTCGGAGACGTCAGCTGCCCTGCCTGAGGGTGCACAGCACGCCTAAAGCAGAATTGGACCTCGGATCCGGAACTCCCGTTCCCCGCCCAGACCTCTTTCCACTGACCCATGCTGTGTCTGCTTTGCCAGCCGAGGTTTGCAGCGAAGTCCCTAGAGGGAACTGTCCCTGGCCCGAGGGGGACTGAGGGTACATGTTTCAGCCTCAAACTGATTTGGCTCTTGTTTGGTGGATGTCAACATTATTTAACTTAAAAAAAACCATGGATGAGAAAAACCAAACCTGGGCGTGGAGCCACGTAGGGGAAATATGTACCTGTCACAGGGACAAATAAGCATCTGTGTGTCCGCTTTGGAAGAGGAAGGGGTCTGCTCCGGGCTGCCCAGCTGGTGGGAGACTGGAGGCCAGGACCCAGATGCTGGGGGGAGGGGGTCCTTCCTAACAGCAGGGACCTCACTGATCCCCGACTGCGTCCCAGCACCGCGGGCTCTTCATGCGTCGTGTGACTTCATCCTCGCCATCTCCTGTGACTCCAGATGAGGACACGGAGGCTCCTTGGGAGATGGAGTCCTTGGCCCAAGGTCAGCTCATAAGAGGCAGAATGGTGCTTCACACCAGGGCCACTTGCTGCCACAGCGCCACTTCCATCCGCTCCTCCGGCTGCTTCTCAGGGCAGGGGCACTTCCCAGTGTCCCTGTGCAGTGTTCCCAAGGGGTGGTCGCCTGACCACCTGCATCAGAGCCACCTGGAGCCTTGGT
This sequence comes from Equus quagga, assembly GCF_021613505.1. Taxonomy (NCBI): domain Eukaryota; kingdom Metazoa; phylum Chordata; class Mammalia; order Perissodactyla; family Equidae; genus Equus; species Equus quagga. The sequence continues at coordinate 90,810,241 of NC_060267.1, forward strand.
AGAACCCCAATTCCTGCCTTCCCCTCAGTTGGTCTCTGCATGTTTCACACAGAGCTGAGAGAGTCTAAAAAGGAGCCCCGCCCTACGAGGGGAGAGTGATGGGGTCTCCACTGTGAAAGCTGATGGCATCTGAGCCTCTGGCTCCTGGGCATGGGGGGCACATACAGCCGTGTGCAGAGAGCTCTGCTGCTGAGAGGAGAGAACGAGTAGAAGAAATAAAAAATTTAAAATATTTAAATGTCCACTAAAAGGGGAACAAATTAACTAATCGTGAAATGATCATGCAAGGGAATACTACACAACCGTGAAAAAGGAATGAAGGCGACCTACACACACATACACGATGCCATTAATGTAAGTGTCTTAAACATTGTGAAACTGCACTGCAGATTGTTCATGGGGGCACTGCCATCACCAGGGTGACAGCTGACGTTGAGCGCCTCTGTGTACCTGAGTACCTGGGGGCGCTGTGCTGTGACTTAGGTCATTCAGTTCTCTGGACAACCCTATGAGAGGTAAGCACCACTGTTGTCTCTGTTTTCCAAAATGAGACAACTGAAGCACAGAAAGGTTAAGTGACTTGCCCAACCTCACCCAGCAAGCACATGGCAGTACCAGATTGGACCCAGGTGGTCCTGCCCAATGGCTGGGCTCTAGAGGCTGCCACCCGGCATATCATTCACAACATCCTCAGAGAACTTGCCCCAAGTGCCTGCAGGATGCTGCGGACAACCTGGCGGAGGGGGCCGCTGGCCAGGGGATGACTGCTCCACTTTACAGAGGGGAGACGGGCCCTGCTCGCAGCCCGAGGCTGCGCAGAGCGAACTGCTGGCACCTGTCTGACGAGGGCAGGCCTGGCGCTTTGCTGCTAGCTGCCTGGGGGACCTGGCTCCTGTCACCCCCAGGCTGTGCGGGAGGAAACTGAGGCTCAGCAGAAAGGGGAGTGGGGACCAGGATGGGAGCCCAGGCCTACTGGGTTCTAGAGCCAGCTGTGACCTGGCCAGCTCAGGCCGGGGGGCTGGCCTTTGGGGCCCCCGCATCTGTGCTGGCCGCTTGCACTCGGGGCCCCCTGGGGCCGGTGGCCGCAGCTGCCCTCGGGGTCTTATGGGACAGGGGCTGCACAGAGCCAGCACATATGGGCCGGTGACATCATGTCTGCAGGGTCCCTCTGGGGTCCAGCCCAGCTGCAGGAGCCTGGCGGGGGGGTCCCAGCTCCCTGTGGGATGGGGGCCAGGTGACGTCAGCAAGGTGGGCTGGATTGGGGAGGGCAGTGATGGGACCTCCACAGCTCCCTCCTGAGGGCCCAACACAGCTCTGGACGACAGGACACCACAAGGGCCTCTGGGCTGGCAGCTTCTCCCTGGAAGCTGCGGGAGGGGCCTCCAACGGGGCCTCATGCCCCCTGGGCAGGTGGAGGAACGGCAGGGGTGTGTGCTAGAGAAGGGGGAGTTACCGGCGGCCAGGCCCAGGCCCTGGGCTGAGCACACGTGGAATCCATTCCCCAGCCCCAGACGCAGGCCCCCTTAGCAGGCCCATTTCGAAGGTGAGGAAATGGAGGCTCCGAGAAGTGAAGGGCCTTGCTTTACCCAGTGGGAAGTGTTCAGGGTTTGGACTCAAACCCAAGTCGGTGGACTCCTAGTTCAACGCTCTTTATCTGTCACAGCAGTTGGAGGGGGACCTGGCCGTGGCTCCGGGGTTCAGGGGAGTGGAGGCGGGGCCTGGGGGAGGAGTGAAGGGTGGGTGGTGGACATGGCCTCAGTCCTGGCAGGCTTCCGGGGGGAGGTGGCTGGTTCAAGTTGGATCTTGAGGCCTTTCCAGCAGAGTGGGGTCAGTTGGGGTCTCACCAGTGCCCTTTCCTCCCACAGGCACGGCCTCCTCCGGTCCGGCTCCCTGCGCCTGGCCCAGGCCCAGGTCGGTGACAGTGGCCTCTATGAATGCACAGCCAGTAACCCCGCAGGGTCTGTCTCTCGGCACTACATCCTCATGGTGCAAGGTAGGGCCCCGCCAGCGGCCTCCATCTCAAACCCTCGCCCTGCCCTTCCCTCTGTCCGTCGGGCTCCCAGTGCCCCCTCCTCTGGCTCCACGCCGGGCTCTGTTCAGCGCTTCCTCCCATCACCTCCACTCCTGCCTTCCTCCCGCTTCTCCCTCTCCGGTGTCCCTTGGTTGGGGCCTGGAGAGGCTGTTCGGAGGCCCCCTGAGAACGGAGGGCAGGGCTCTGGGAGGGCGTAGGGCAGTGGGGACTCGGGGGTCCGGAGGGGGCCCCGTGAAGGAGGAGCCATGGAGGGTGGGGTCTGAGGGTGCCTCTGCCTCGTGCGGGGCCCAGCCCTGGTGCCCGGGGTTGGCGGTGCCCAGAGGGATGCCAGTCTGAGCCCTGGTCCTGCTGGGAACCTCTGAAGCCCCCAGGAGGCCCTCTCCAGCCCTGCCCTCCCATGCCCGTTCAGCAGGGCACTGGACACGCTCTGACCGGAGTCGCTGCCCTCTGAGCGCGTCCTGTGGGCCAGTCCGTGCTGGGCCCTCTGCCGCACCCCATCCTCTGGGGCTCAGGCCCCTGAGTGCCTGCCGTGGCTCTGGTTCCCCTCGGTCCGGAGGCCCACGAGTGGGCGTTCGCCTGGGCGTCCAGGTCCCAGTCACAGCAGCCAGCTGGGGGAGCCCTCCTGCAGAGAGTGTGGAGCTCGCCATCCAGGGAGCCAGTCATCTGAGCGGGGCTCAGCCGACCAGCGGCCCTGGGCCAAATCTGATCCACCCTGTTTTCATACGGCCCATCGGTGAAAAACGGTGTCCACATTTTTAAGTGATCAGGGCGAAAAAGGCAAATAATATTTTATGATGTGAAAATTATATGAAATGCAAATTTCAGTGCCCATAGACACGCGCTTTGTTGGGGCGCAGCCACACGCATTCATTTATGCATCGTCTGTGTCTGCTTTCACGCTGTAACTGAGGGTTGAGTCGTTGCGACAGAGACCATCTGGGCTGCAAAGCCTCAAATATTTACTGTCTGGCCCTTTACAGAAAAAAACCAACTCTTGGTCTAAACTAATTCCCCATTTTACAGGGGGACAGGCTGAGGTTCAGAGAAGGAGGGGTGTCCAAGCTTTGCTGTGGGTTTGCATGAGCGTATGAGAGGCAGAAGCAGGCCCAGGATGAGGAGCAGAGCCTCAGAGCCGGCAGGGCTGTGTTTGAATCCTCATTCTACCACTGCCTGGCTGTGTGACCTTAGGCCAGCTGCTTGGCCTCTCTGAGCCTTGCTCTCCTTATCTGTAGAGTGGGAGCCACAATAATGCCCATCCTCTAGTTGGCAGGAGGGGTATGGAGGACATCAGGCCTCAGCACAGTTATTATTTGCAGCAAATGTGTGTGTGAGAGACCAGACGGTGGGCAGGGCAGGCAGGCAGGCAGAGTGGGTACACCCTCACGCCCCTGGACAGTGAGGCCCTGGGCCGAGGGGCTGATCTCTGCTCAGGGGCCATGTCCCCACAGATGCTCTTATCTCTGGGCTCCTCCTCCGGAGCTGGGAACAGAGTGGGAGTTCCCCAGCTCCTGCCGAGGACCCAGGACACTTGTCCCCGTCTCCCGTGCAGCTCCCACAGCAGGGTGGCCCCTGGGCTCCGAGAATTCTCCCCGGCCCGGCCGCCTGGTCACACAGACCCAGGGGTGGGGCCACACAGCCGAGGGGGTGAGGGACTCTGGCCAAGTCACAGAACCTTCCTGAGCCTCAGTTTCTTCGTCTGCGAGATGGGGACGACATGCCCCACCCTGTGGGAAGGAGCAAATGAGACGGAGGATGGGAAAGTGACTTGAAAACCCAAATACGAAAGAAGTGAGCCCACCGCCCTCCCCACAGCCCAGGGAAGGAGAGCGAGATGGGAGCGAGGAGGGTGCTGGCCACAGCACTTTGGGTCCCGCGGTGGCCTGGCTCTGCGCCGGCTGCCGTAACACCGCGTCTCACTTCATCCTGGGCTGGCCTTGTGAGCAGGGGAAACTGAGGCTCTGGCCGGGGCAGGGGCCTGTGACCATGAGGGGCAGAGCTGGGATTCAAACCTCCTGCGGGTGCTGCCGCTCTGAGTCAGTCTCTCTGCCCCCCTGGGCCTCAGTTTCCCCATCTAGCACTGAGCTGGATGTTTCCCAGCTGGTGGTTCTCAAACGGTGTGGGGTGCACTTGGGTCTGGAGTAGGGGTGGGGGCCGAGGAGGGGGAGGGGTGGGGGCCGAGGAGGGGGAGGGGTGGGGAGGGTAGAGTATGGAGGAGAAATAAGCTGAGCCCGGAGGAGCAATTCTTTGACAGGAGCACGTGTGTTCACGTGAAAGGCCAGATTCTACTTGCATTTGGGGGGCCGCATGAGGGTTCCACTGTCTTTTCTTGGCAAAATGAGGATCGGTCAGCCTTACACGGCCCCACAGTGATTTCTGCTGGAGCCATGGGGAGCCCTGTGGCAGGCTCCAGTGGGTCCAGGCTTGGTGACCCCCCCCGGGGGTCCCCCTGCCTTGACGCCCCCTCTGTGGTCCTCTCAGTGCCCCCGCAGGTGCAACCAGGCCCGCGGGTCCTGAAGGTGCTCGCGGGAGAAGCGCTGGACCTGAACTGTGCGGCCGAGGGCAGCCCGGAGCCCCGGCTGAAGTGGTTCAAGGACGGGGTGGCCCTGCGGGGTGGGCGGCCCGAGGGCACCGTCCACTTTGCAGCCATCCGGACCTCAGACACCGGGACGTACCGCTGCGAGGCCTCCAGCAGCGCCGGCCTGGATACCTGGGAGCTGGAGCTCAGGGTGCTGGGTGAGTCTGCACCCCTGCACCCCAGAACTCACCTCTCCCTGTCCCCCAGCAGCATCCTGGCTCTCTGAGATGCCTGACCCCTCCCTTCCTCCCGGCCCTGTCCCCATGGCGGGGGCTCGGTCCTCTGGGGGGGACAGAAGGTGCCCGGGCCCAGGTCTGGCTTCTTCCATCTTCGAGCTGGACAACCGCAGGCCGGTCATTTACACTCTCTGACCCTCTGTTTTCTGCCCCATAAAATGGGCCCAATAATACGTGAGCGATCAGTGAGACAATGTGTGCGAAGCGCCTGGTGCGTAGAGAGTTCTGGATCAGCGGTGCTCACATCTTAACTGTGGGGAATTTAGGACAAACTGGGAAAGCCGCTGCTGGAGGGACGCGCAGGCCAGGACAATGCCCAGGCTCGGCCTCCCGGGCCCGCGGGGTGGTGCGTGGCCCTGGTGGCTGCTCCTTGGGCCACCCTACGGGAGGCTGGCCAGCACCACGGGCCCTGACTCGCCCCCTTATGCCTGGGGCTCGGGAGTGAGACACCTTCTACCCTGGCCCTGGGTTCCTGGGGGAGCACCAAGCTTTGGGCTCAGGGGTGTGAGTATGGCCACGTCACCTCCCACCAGAGCCGCCGTACTGGGGGACCGATGAGACCAGTGGCCTGCTGGAGAGAGTGGCAGGAGAGAACGCCAGCCTGCCGTGCCCTGCCAGAGGTGAGGTGGGGCAGGCTGGGGAGGAGCCCGGCCACACTCTGGCACCCTGGGTCACTCCCTGTGGGTAGAGCTCACGGGTTACGAGGGTTATGGGGTCCTCACTCCTAGCCAAGGCCATGCCAGGCCTTTCATCCCACTGATAACCCTGTAGGATGCATATAAGCATTAGCTCTTTTTTCATTAGAGGCAATCTAGCCCAGAGGGGTTAAGTGCTCACCCAAGGTCACACAGCCAGGAGGTGACTCACAAAGTGTGGTGTAGTTTGCCCCAGCCTCAAGTGCCCACTAAGCAGAGGCCACTCTGTGCCTGGTGATTGTAACAGCTGGGGCTGAGGAGGGCCGGAGGGTCCCAGGATTGGGGCTCAGTGGCCCCACCTCTCCCCAAGCGCCAGACTTTCTCATTGGAGGCCCGATTCCTGTGCCCTGGGTAAACCAGCCCTCTCAGGGGCCCCCTTTGGGGCAGGAGCACAGTGTGGGGCCGAGATAGACACCTCTGGTCAATGGCCCAGCGCTAAAGCCTGCTTTGGCCCTCTGGGCTGTGCAGCTTGGGGCAGCTTACACCTCCTCTCTGAGCCTCCGCTTTCTCATCTGCCCCGTGGGGTCATACCAGTCCCTCCGTGCAGGGCTGCTGTGAGGGCTCAGCGGGACGACACGAGTCCTAGGTCCGGACACCGTGCCTGGTGCATGGTAGCGGCTTGGGGAGGCGTGTGGAATGGGCGCCTTTGCCTTCTGTAAACCTCCGCGGCACCCGCGCATCCCGCCGCCTGCCCCGGGGGCCTCGGTTGGCTTTGGCCCTTCTGTGACTGGCAGGAGGACGCGCCGTCGTCCGTGTCCCCTGCCCCGTGCCCGCCCCCCACGCGCTCTCTGGAAGGGTGGGCGAGAGCCCGCAGGAGCCTGGAGGGCCGCTTGTAGTCTCACCTGCGCCTCCTCGTGCCGCGGGGCCCTAGGGAGCCCCCAGGAGGGACAGAGGGAGCGGCGGGCAGGACGCGGACGCGCCCCCGGGAGTCTGCAGAGCTGCCCACCTGCAGGGCCCCAGGTCCCGACTCGAGGCCGGGCCGCCACCTTGTGTCGATCTCTGGTAACAGCAAGCAGCCCTTGCACGCTCCCAGGACTGGGGAGGGGGACCCCCCAGCCCCAGCCCCCGCCCTCGGGGCCCCACGTGCTCACACCGCCCGGGTTCATCCCTGGCAGGTCAGGGACTGTCCTCGGGGCCAGCCTCCAGCTGCGTGGGCAGGACCCCATGCGGTGGACACAGAGCAGGCGGCTCCCGGGGGTGGCGCTGGGTGCTGGCGCGCCGCCCTGAGACCTTGGGCTCCCAGGGCAGGGGGTGGGAGAGTGGGGTGGCAGGAAAAGGCCCGAGACCCGGGCTGGAGCGGGGAGCCCCGGTCCCTGCGCGGGTGGCGCCATAGGTCTGCTCCCGATGGGGGTGCAGGAGAGGCCAGTGATTCTGACACATCCCTGCGGCTCTCTGCCCCTGGGGATGGGAGTGCCGGTGAGACGAGTGGTCTCAGTGACCCTCGGAGTCCCCTGGAGCCTGCCTCACAGAGCTCCGCGCAGCCCTGTGGTTGGGACTCCCTTACCCGTGAGATGTTTCAAAGCCGAGCGCCCCTCCAGACCAGCGGCTCTGACTCCTCGTCCCCTGGGTGGTGGAGGCCGGGAGTGGGTGGGCTCTCGGGAGAAGCTCAAGGAGCTGAGAGGGACACAAGTGTGTGTGGGGTGTGTGTGGTGTGGTGTGTGTGGTGTGTGTGGTGTCTGATGTGTGTGTGATGTGGTGTGGTGTGTGTATATATGGTGTGTGTGTGGTATCTGTGTATGTATGGTGTGTGTGTATCGTGTGTGGTGTGTGGCTCTACGGGAGGACAGACATGGGGATGAGTGGCCCGCAGGAGCGAGGTGGCCTGGCCGTCCCCTCCCAGCTGGTAGGCAGAGGGTCATATCTCAGGCGGGAGCAGTCAGTGCAGGCGGAGCGGGCAGGGCCCCTCCCGACGACGACGAGGATGCCAGGGTGCCTTGCATGTGCCACATCTTGATCCCGCCCCCACGCCCTCCCAAAGGAGGTGGCCCACCTGCCTCCGCAGGCCCCTGAGAGAGGATAAAGGAGCGAGACCGAGGGAGTGTGTATAGGGAGCGCCTCACACTGCTGGAGTGGGGGAGGCGGGGTTAATGATCATCGGTGTTAGCAATGGTTGTGCGTCCCCATGACTCGTGGTGGCAGTGGAGTGACAGGTGCCGAAGGTGCTGACCTGCGAGTTTGGGGGAGCGTCCCCCACCGTGCTTCCTGCTCGGCGCTGGTGGAGGTGGGAGGGCCGGCGAGGGCTGAGGGTTCAGAGCTGTGGGCTGGGGCTGCCCTTGTCCAGAGGGCGCTCAGCAAGGCGGCCGGGCTGGGGCTGAGCCCTGCCCACTGGGCACCGCTGCCTCCTGAGCACATGTGCTGCTTGGAAGGCTGGGTCATTCCTGCAACACCAGTCTGAGGACCTACTGTGTGCCTGGCTCTCTATTGCACACCCCCTGTGTGCCAGGCTGTGCACACCGACCGTCTGGTGGCAGACTCAGACATTGAACAGTCCAACGTGAGGAGTGTCCGGGAAGGAATCCAGGGGATGGTGGCCCTCACAGTGCGGCCGGGCTGTGTGGCTGGAGGTGCCTGGCCCAGTGCCTGAGAAGGGACGAGCAGGCTGAGCTGAGCCAGGCTTTCCACCATCATGCTTTGGTCCTATGGCAAAGTGCAGGTGCTGAGCATGGCAGGCTTGTTCATTAATGTAGCACCTACTGTGTGCCAGGCACTGGGCTTGCTACTGAGAGTGCAGCAGAGAACCAAGCAAAGGCCCTGGTCCTGTGGGGGGACACAGGCAATAGACGAAACACCCAGATCCGTGCGTCTTATGTATGTGAGGAAGCTGGAGGTGGTGGGCAAAGAGAAAGCGCAGGGCCTTGAGGGGTTCGGGAGGGCAAAGCCAAACGGGGTGGCCCCATGGGGCCTCTTTGAGAAGGGAGCCAGAGAGAGGGCTCTTGGCCCCTGTGCCTGTGGCCCTCAGGGCACTGGGAGTGCTGGGACACATGGCATTGGGTGGAGAGGTGGCGGGTATGTGGGCACCTGCAACTTTGATGGAGCTGCTCCTCCCGGCCTGGGGCATGAGGAGGTGCCTGGAACCGTACACCAGAGGCTCAGTGACATTTGCTCAAGGAGGTGCTATGTGGGTGTGGAGGGGGAGGGGACAGGGTGTCCATGCTCATGACTCCGTGCACCTTTCCAGGGACACCCAAGCCGCAGATCACATGGCGGAAGGGCCCATCCTCGGAGCCCCTGCGTGGCCGGCCTGGTCTGGCGGTGCTGGATGAGGGGTCTCTGTTCCTGGCCTCCGTCTCTCCCACCGACAGTGGGGACTATGAGTGCCAGGCCACCAATGAGGCGGGCTCTGCATCCAGGAGAGCCAAGCTGGTGGTCTATGGTGAGCAGGACCCCAGAGCTGGGGGACGGCTTGTGCACACCTCCTGACGGGACCCCAGGATGCCCCAGTGTGGCAGCACCAGCGCCCCAGGGCCCGAGAGCTCGCCCGGGGGAGGCTGCAGGTCCTTGTCCTGGGTGCCTGGCGGGGAGGGCCTGAGGGTGTTGGGAGAGTGGCAGGTTGCATGGGCACCCTCTTCCCGAGAGACCCCCCCATGGAGACTGTGTAAAGGGAAGAACCTGGAACTCCATAAATGGCTTTTAACATGGTCTAGCTGGTAAATTCATTTTAAAGTGAGCACCGATGGCAGTGGAGAACCCCAAAGCCCACTTCCCGGTGAAAATTGCTGAAACTGACCCCAGGCTCACATCCTTCCGTCAGCAGGGCAGCTTCCCACACTTCCCACCCCC
>NC_060267.1:90824558-90835433 GCF_021613505.1 Equus quagga
CCCCAACCATCCCCATCCATCCTCCATCCATCCCCCATCCATCCCCCATCCGTGGTGCCGTGCAGAGGGAGGGAGCCCTTCCCCTTAACACGCGCATCATGGAAGGAGTTGGGGAAGCAGGTTTAAAAGCTCTTGATGGGCCTCCTTCCACCTCCCCCTGCTCGTCATGTAATGACTTGCCTGGGAGGTTTGTTGCAAAGACACACCCAGGCCCCACCTTCAGAGATTCTAACTCGGGAGACCCTCCCAGGTGACCACCACAACAGGCTGGGTGCTGAGCCAGGTAGATCTGGGGGCTCCGGCATCTTGCAAAGCTGGATGTCATAGAGAGTGGCACAGGGCCTGGGTGTAACCAGGGTGTGCGGGTCCCAGGGCAAGGCTGCCACAGCCATTCCCAGGTCCGCACGGCTCCTGGCGGCCAGATCCGGGGCTGGGACGGGCATCCTGGGACCCCGGAATCTGGGAAAGGGCGGAAGTCGGGGCGCCTGTCGAGGCCAGGAGGAGCGGCCCTGATGGGACCTGGGGGCTGTGGCTCTCTGGGGAGGGGGCAGCTCCTCTGCTTCTCCTTGCTCCGAAGTACCCCCCAGCATCCGAGAGGACAGGCGCAGGACCAACGTGTCAGGCATGGCCGGGCAGTCCCTGACGCTGGAGTGTGATGCGAATGGCTTTCCAGCCCCTGAGATCGTGTGGCTCAAGGATGGGCAGCTGGTGGGTGTCCCATACAGTGGCCGGGCTGTGGGATTTGGGTAGGATATGGCCTTCTGGACGGGTTCCTGCATGTGCCAGGTGTGGCAGGGAGATGTGACAGGTGTCTTTGGGGATGCACTGGGGCTCAGGGTGGGGGAGGACTGTGTTCTCATCATGAAGCCTGGAGGGCTGCATGGTGGAGAAGGCACAGCACATTCTGGGAATCAGAAGCCCCAGGTTCCTGTCACCAATGAGCTCCCTGGGCCTTAGTTTCCTCATTGCTGATACTAGGGGGGTGGCCAGACCCCGCTCACTAGCTCCCTCTGGCCTCTTCTGCCCAGATCCCCAAGGTGGGCAGCCACCGCCTCCTGGACGGGGCCCGGGCCCTCCACTTTCCCAGGATCCAGGAGGGCGATTCTGGCCTCTACTCTTGCCGGGCGGAGAACCAGGCCGGGGCTGCCCAGAGGGACTTCGATCTCCTCGTGCTCAGTGAGTGAGGCCTGAGCCCCCAGCTCCAAGCGTGCCTAGCCCTGCAGCCCCTACCCTTTCATAGGCCGGCCAGGGGAGAGGGAAAGCCTGGCCTGCTGAACTGGTGACACAGAGAGCCCATGACAGATCCAGTCCCAGTCCTTGCACAGCCATCAGGACAGACATTAGGCCACCACATAATGAACCCAGTGATTTCTGTTGTGCGATGTGCTACAAAGTCGTGCAGGCTGCTGAGGAAGTACAGAGCGGGGCCCCATCCAGCCAGGGTCTGGGGCACTCCCCACGAGGAACGGAGGGCGAAGGGAAGGGTGCACCCAGCAAGGGGTCTGCACAGGCAAAGGCCCTGCGGTGGGTGGGGCTTGCAGGGTTGGAGGAACTTTCACCCCCTGCCCTTCTGGCCCCCAGTCCCTCCTTCCATGCTCGGAGCCGGAGCTGGGGCCGCCCGGGAGGTGCTGGGCCTGGCGGGCGCAGACGTGGAGCTGGAATGCCGGCCCTCGGGGGTCCCCACGCCCCAGGTGGAATGGACCAAGGACGGACAGTGAGTGGCCCCCGGCGATGGCGTGGGGGTGCTGCCCAGGTCTGGGCCGGTGGTTGGGGGCTCTGGGGAGGACGAACTCTGTGGGGGCGCTTGACAGGCATTGCAGGTGCCACCCAGGGCCCGGAAGAGGGCAGCGTGGGCACCACCTGCCCAGCCTGGCATCGTGCAGGTGACAGCCTGCCCTCGCCCGGCAGGGTTTTCTTACCACTCAAACTGCTTTCCTTTATCTTGTTTAAACTCTTTATTTTTTTTAGTTAAAATTTACATAGTGTGAAATTAACCATCCTGAAGTGCACACGTCAGTGGCATTGAGTACATCCACCGTGTTGCACAACCTCTATCTAGTTCCAGAACATTCTGTCACCCCAAAGGAAACCCCATACTCATTGGCAGTCACTCTCCTTGCCCCTTTTCCCCAACCCCTGGGAACCACTAATCTGCCTTCTGTCTCAATAGATTTACTATATTTCATATAAATGTCACACAGTTGTACAACACGTGGCCTTCTGTGTCTGGCTTCTTTCACTTAGCACGCAGTTTCCGAGGTTCATCCGTGCTGCAGCCGGTGCCAGTACCGCATTCCTTTTAGTGGCTGAGCAATATTCCGTTGCAGGGGTCGATCATATTTTATGTACTATGCCTCTGTTGATAGGACCTTTCAGCAACTGTGAATTTGTCAACCTCTCTTTTCCCCAGCGGCAGCCTCCCCGCTGTGCAGCCCGCCCCTGCCAGTACCCCAGCCTTACTGGTGGTATTCTCTTGACCATCTTTCCAGACCTGTCCTTCTGGGAGACCCCCACGTCCAGCTCAAGGAGGACAGCCAGGTTCTCAGAATCACCAACAGTCACCTCGGGGACGAGGGAGAGTACCAGTGCTTGGCCTTCAGCCCAGCCGGCCAGCAGGCCAAGGACTTCCAGCTCAGAATCCACTGTGAGCCCAGCCCCTTCCCAGCCCTCAACGTGGGCTGCTCGCCAAGCTTCCCGCCGGCTGCTCACTGCATGGAGGGAGAACGAGCGCGGAAATGGGGGCCCTCGAGGAGCAAGCCCCCAGTCTAGGAAAGCTGTGAGGGAGGGACAGGAAAGCTGTGGGGGAGGGACAGGGGGAAGCTGGACCAGCATTCCTCAAATCCCGTTGTCTGCATTTCAGCTTCAAAGGTGTTACTATTTCTGATAGCACTTGGGATGGTTGATTTTTAACTTATTCTTTACGTCACGTCACTTTTCTTTACGCTGACACTAATTTATTTAAAAGGATATGTAATATCTTAGCTGTAAGTGGGGAACCAGGGCCACTTGGCTTTCATGGGGGGAGCTGTGAACATAAATGCAGGAGAAGAGAGCGCTGGTGAAAATCCTCAGGCGTGAACTGCCTGCAGGGCGTGCTGAGCTGTCTGCTCTCAGGCAGTAAAAAGGGCAGGGTAGAAAGTGCTAGAAGGGTGAAGTACACGGTCACACCAAGCAGCCCTCCGTGTGTCGTAAGCAGGATGGAAGGAGGTTTGGGAAGGCGTAGCTGTCCCGTGATGAAATGCAGTGTTATTTCATCCACGCCCATGGACCCCTAGCATCATCTTGGGTGCCACTAGGGTTATGCGACCTGCCCCACGGGATCCCCTGGTCTGGTCCAGCCATTCATTTTACAGATGGGGAGACTGAGGCCCAGAGAGGGGAAGTGACCTACCCCGGGTCATACACAAGTTAGGGGCACAGTGGGGTGCAGAGCCTGTAACCTGAGGCCCCCTGCCCAACCTCTGCAGTGTGATATGCGATATGTGACCTCTTGGGATGACCAGGCTTGCTTCCCATGTCAGCGTTTCCCGAGCTGGCCTCTCCCATCTGTCCCCAGACACCCGCCTCCCTGCCCCCCATGCCTTCCCAGCCCTGCAGCAGGAGCATATGACATGTGCAGTGCTTGCGGCCATGGGCGTGTGCATGCCGCTCTGGGGATGGGGCTCACTTTGACCTCCCTCCCCCCATTGCCCTTCTCAGCACCTCCCACCATCTGGGGCTCCAACGAGACAAGCGAAGTGGCCGTCATGGAGGGCCACCCGGTGCGGTTCCTGTGTGAGGCCCGAGGAGTGCCCACGCCTGACATCACCTGGTCCAAGGATGGGGCCCCACTCCCCCACGGCGCTGAGGCCATCTACACCAGGGGCGGCCGGCAGCTACAGCTGGGGAGGGCCCGGGGCTCGGACGCTGGCCTCTATACCTGCAAGGCCAGCAACCCCGCGGGGGTTGTGGAGAAGGCCACCAGGCTGGAGGTTTATGGTGAGTGGCCAGAGGTTGCAGCCGCAGGCAGTGGTCAGCTAGGGGCAGTGGCGAGACTCTGGGCCTGGTGGCCTCTACGTGTCTCCAAAGGAGGGGAGTGGCTGGAGGCACCGGACAGTGGGACCAAGGAGTTAGCCAGAGAGAAGGGTCGTCTGAGCTGGGCCAGCTTCCCTCAGATGGGGGAAACTGAGGCTGGGAGCAGAAGGGTCTGTCCAGGGGCCCAGGCAGAGCTGAGTCGAGAATCCAGGTCTCCCCTCTCGGGGTAGAGCGGTCACTAAACCTCGTCCAGACCCGCACGACCCCTTCTGATAGTTAACTGCTCTCCATTAATCCTCCACTGTGAGGGGACCCCGGGGCCCTTCACAACATCAGTTAGTTGCATGCTGGTGCAGGGCCTTGGGTCCTGTCTCCCCACTTGCAGATGAGGGTGGTGAGAGGCTGGCCCAGGGCCACCCGCTATGGGGTGCTGAGACCTGGCCCACATCGAGGGTCTGACTGTAAACCTTGCACCATCACCCTCCGTGTCACCCTCCCTGAGGGCCTTGCCTCTGAGGACTCACAGGGAGTTCAGAGGGAAGGGCGTGTGCAGGTGGGAGAGAGGGTCTCGGCAGGGGAGGTTGGGAGGCCAGAGGGCAGGCCAAGGGGGTCATCTTGGCCCTCGCAAGGAGGCAGCTCAGGAGCCACGGCCCCCAAAGATGCAGACTGCTTGGATGCTGGAGCCCTGGGGGGTCCCCCCCAAAGGGAAGCTGGGCTGTGCGGGGTCTGTGGGCAGCCTCTGAGGACCAGCCCAGCTGCCAGCTTGGGGACTCTTATTCGGCGATCTGATGGGAAACACACGTGTGTGTTTTCATAAAATTTTCAAAGGGGCTTGTGACCCACGTCAAAGCACGTCCCAGTCCGTCGTCGCCCCATGTGCCCTGGCAATGGCTCTGTGGGCTCAGCAACTTGGGGACCCTCCCAAAGGAGAAGAGGGAAGCCCCCCGCCCCCCACTTGGCTACCCCCTTGGCCTTCGAGGGCTGAGTCAGGAGCCCCCACAGGCCAGGCCGTCCAGGCTGGGGCCGGCCCCAGGCGTCCACTTCCTCAGGCCAGGGAAGGGAGTGGCCCTGGTCTTGGGCCCTGGGGAGCCTATTGCTTTGAGTTGAGCAGGTACTGAGACCTACTGTGTGCAGATACTGAAGACACATGCAGAGATGCTGTCGTTCTGCTCATGATGAGCTTGCAGGGGTAGCATGGGATGGAGAGAAGATGCAAACAGTGTCCAGGGAGGGGGTGCCCCCCACGCCGGAGGAGGGCGAGGATGCTTCCAACCATGGGCCTGGGAAGGCTTCCTGGAGGAGGTGATATCTGAGTGGGGGTTTCAGCTAGTGGAGGTGAGGAAGGAGGCATTTCACACAGGGTAGGGTCTGCAAGGGGCTTAGCCAGGCCTGCTGGTCCCTGAGCAGCCCCATGCCTCTTTCCTAGTCCCGCCCACCATCCAGGGCGCTGGCGGAGGGCCTTACATGGTGAAGGCCGTGGCCGGGAGGCCCTTGGCGCTGGAGTGTGTGGCCAGGGGCCACCCACCCCCCACCCTCTCCTGGTACCACAAGGGGCTGCCCGTGGTGGAGAGCAACGAGACGTGGCTGGAGGCGGGCGGCAGCACGCTGGGCCTGGAGAGCCCGGGGGAGGCGGCCGGAGGCCTGTACAGCTGTGTGGCCAGCAGCGCCGCCGGGGAGGCCGTGCTGCAGTACGTCGTGGAGGTGCAGGGTGAGCCAGGCCTGTCCCGCCCCGGTCACCTGGGCTGTGGGGCCCCGGGTCCCCGCAGCCCCCGGAGGGATGGCAGTGGTGGAGAAGTGACCGGTGCCCCTGTACTGCATGAGACGGATCAGGACACCGGGCCCTGGGCTGAGGGTCCCGCAGAGCTAGCAGGGGGCAGTGTTGAGCCCGGGGATCAAGGTCCCTGCTCCTGCCTAGGACCCTGGGCCAGGTCACCCAGGACAAAGGGCACTGCTCTGCCTTCCAGGAGATGCCCCCGGTCAGCAGGATGGAAGTTATGGAGAACTTCCCGAGGCCCAAAGCTGGGCGGTGGGCACTAGTCCTGGGGCCAGGCAGGGCCTTTGCTGTCTTCCATTCGACAGACATTTCTCGGGCATTAACTCTGGGCCGGCCCGGTGTGGTGTTGAAGACAAAGCAGGGCGCCAGGCAGACGGGACTCGTGAACCCTCCGTCTGGTCGGGGACAGACACTGAATAAACAGGCCAAGCCCGAGGGGAGGCCAGGGTGGCCAGTCACCCTGCCTTGGGTGGTCCTGGAAGGCCTCCTGGAGGAGGGACCCTTTGTGGGGGGACTTGAAGGGTGAGGTGAGGCTTGGGCATTGCTCTGGGGACACTAGGGACTTGGCGGGGGGGGGGCTGTAGGCCAAGATTTGCTCAGCTCCAAGCACCCGATGTTGGTCCTGCCCACAGTGCCCCCACAGCTCCTCGTGGCTGAAGGCTTGGGCCAGGTGACCACCCTTGTGGGACAGCCCCTGGAACTTCCCTGCCAGGCCTCAGGCTCCCCAGTGCCCGCTATCCAGTGCGTATGGGGCAGTGGCGGCCAGGGCTGGGGGTGGGGGGGTGGGGGGAGTACTCATACTTTGGGGGTGGGTGGGGATGGAGTATGAAATAGACCACGGAGCCAGGGACGTGCGAGCAGCGGGGAGATGCCACCAGGCCTCCTGGCTTGTCCTGCCCACCCCGCCTTCCCTGGTCTCGGGCTGACCTGTCCCCCTCCCCACCCACCTTAGGTGGCTGCAGAACGGCCGCCCAGCCGAGGAGCTGGCCGGGGTGCAGGTGGCCTCCCAGGGGACCGCACTGCACATCGACCACGTGGAGCTCGGCCACGCAGGCCTCTTTGCCTGTCAGGCCACCAATGAGGCAGGCACTGCGGGGGCCGAGGTGGAGCTGGCTGTGCACGGTGAGGGGCCATGGGCAGCCCGAGGTGCCAGGGGTGGGTGGAGCCAGACGGCCAGGGCCACGTGTGCCTTTGGCAGGCCTGGCGGACCTGGGAAGGGCATGGATGGTGCTTCTGGGCTGGACTTCCCAGCTCCTTAAAGAGATGCGGGTGTGGGGGGCTAGTCTCAGCTGCTTGCCACACTTGTCACCTGTCCAGTCCACCAGCCCTCGCTCCCCTCCCAGCCTGCCCTCTCTCCACTCTCTCTCTTCATGTTGACGCACTGAACTTTGCTCAGCCCTTTAAATACATCAGCTGTCTCACCTCCAAGCCTGCGAATGCTGTTCCCTCTGCCTGGAACATTCTCCCTCTTCTTGTTTGCCCGCCTAGCTCCTCCCTAAAACTTTCAGGTCTGCCCTAAAAACACCCGCTCCTCCAGGAAGCCCTCCTTGATTTCACTGTGGCTCTGCTCTGCACTGCCCAGCCTCTTGTGGCCATAGTCTGCCACCTGCTGCATTGGGATTGTTGGTTTGGTTGCCCATCTGTGCTGCCCAGCTCTGGGAACTCTGAGGGGCAGGGCCGTTGCCTCCTTTCTCTGCTGTGTCTCTGTGCTGAGTACAGAATAGATGCTCAATGTACATGTGGATGGATGGATGGATGGATGGGATA
This sequence comes from Equus quagga, assembly GCF_021613505.1. Classification (NCBI taxonomy): domain Eukaryota; kingdom Metazoa; phylum Chordata; class Mammalia; order Perissodactyla; family Equidae; genus Equus; species Equus quagga. The sequence continues at coordinate 90,832,114 of NC_060267.1, forward strand.
ACTTTTTTTTTATTGAGGTTGTGATAGTTTACAACATTGTGAAATTTCAGTTGTACATTATTATTTGTCAGCTACCATGTAGGTGTGCCCCTTCACCCTTTATGCTCACCCCCCACCCCCCTCCCCCCTGGTAACCACTAAACAGTTCTCTTTGTCCGTGTGTTTGTTTATTTTCCACATATGAGTGAAGTCATACAGTGTTTGTCTCTGTCTGGCTTATTTCACTTAGCATAATACCCTCAAGGTCCTTCCACGTTGTTGCAAATAGGACAATTTTGTCTTTTTTATGGCTGAGTAGTATTCCATTGTATATATACCACATCTTCTTTATCCAATCATCAGTTGCTGGGCACTTGGGTTGCTTCCACATCTTGGCTGTTGTGAATAATGCTGCAATGAACATAGGGGTGCACAAGTCCCTTTGGATTGTTGGTTTCGAGTTGTTTGGGTAGACACCCAGTAGTGGGACGGCTAGGTCGTATGGAAGTTTTATTTTTAGGTTTTTGAGGAATCTCCATGCTGTTTCCCACAGTGCCTGCACCAGTTTGCACTCCCGCCAGCGGGGTGTGAGGTTCTGGATGGGAGAATTTTTAAAGGGAAAGACCTGCTCTGCCAGCCCCTGGCCTGGCGCTCTTTCCTCTAAGCCAGGTGTCTGGGGGGTTGAGTCAGGAGGCTTGAGGCCGGCCCTGCAAGGCCGCTTCTACTCCCCAGGCGTTGAGGGGGTTGATGGGTGCCCGCTGCCCGCCTCCTGGCCCTCACGCGGGCCCTCCCGGCCTGTCTCCCTTCCCAGAGCTCCCATCGGTGGTTATCGTCGGGGATGAGAACATCACAGCCCCTTTCCTGCAGCCTGTGACCCTCCAGTGTGCAGGGACTGGGGTGCCAACCCCGAGCCTCAGCTGGTGGAAGGATGGGGTGGCCCTGGCAGCCTCAGGGGGGAACCTGCAGGTACGTGCTGAAGTCACAGGGCTGGCGGGGCAAGTGGGTGCAGGTGGAGGTGCCCTGGAGACCCCGAGGGGGCCCTGGCAGCCTGGGAGGTAGGACAAGCATTGACCCCACTCAGCCTGGGCATGCTCAGTGGACCCTGGGGCGCTGGGGCTGAAGGAGGGGGCCCTCAGCCTGGTCCAGGTCTCTGGAGCTTCAGCTGTCAGAGGGAGAAAATGAGGGGAGGGGGGAAGTATCCCCCAAATCAGAGGGATTCCCTGGAATCTGAATGCACAGCTCATCCCAGACCCCAGCTTGTCCCCATGCCTCGCTTCTCCTGCCCCCGGGGTCTGCCGCAGCCTGGCCACTCACCCTGCCCCAGCATCGCTCTGACTGCCTGCCAGTTCTGGGCTCTCTGCCCATCCTGTATGCCCGTGGCACACCCTCTGCTCTTCCTCCTCCTCCTCCCCCCACCCCCACACCCAGATCGAGAAGGTGGACCTGAGGGACGAAGGCGTCTACACCTGTGCCGGCACCAACCTGGCTGGGGAGAGCAAGAGGGATGTGTCACTCAAGGTTTTGGGTGAGGACGTGGGTGCCAGATGGTGGGTGATCCCCTGAGGGCCCTCGGGGCTGCCCCGGGGGGGTCGGGGAGGAGAACCGGGTTTTAGAATCATAGTCCTGCACTTAACTTGAAGAAGCAGAAAGTCGTTTGGTCTGTGGCCCCTTTTGGCTGTTTTCTGTGGGAGTTTTAGAGGATAAACTTGTCTGCAATCGTGTTTAACTTTGCTTGTTTTATTCATTTTTGGGTTCCTGTACGTCCTCGCGTGTGTGGGCACATCCCAGCGCTTGTCACTTTTCATGGCTGCCGGATATCAGCTGTTCTGGGGGGCTGGGTGCTGGGGTCGACCTTGTCATCCGGTTGCAACAAGGGTTGCAGCCCACTGCCTTTGTTCCTGGGCTCGGGCCAGGAGGGGGTTCCTTGGTCAGAGGACATGAGCCGTTTGGGGCTCTCATTGCCCAGGACCCCTGGGGAAGGCTGGGAAAGGACACTGAGGATGGCTGAGATTTGAGCTGCCCAGAGCCCACACCACCACGCCAGGGCTCTCCTTGTCTCCCCAGTGCCCCCCAACATCGAGCCGGGTGCCGTCAACAAGGCAGTGCTGGAAAATGCCTCAGTGACCTTGGAGTGTCTGGCTTCGGGCGTGCCGCCTCCCGGTAAGACCCCTCCTCTTGGCTGGAAGCCACCTCCTGCCAGCCCCAGTTCCCCATCTTACGAGGCCCAGGACAAAATAGGATGAAGTCAGTGTGCCTTCCCTCTGTTTCTTGCCTCTTCCTCACTTCCTTCTCGGAGCTGTTAATTCACTGCCCATCACATGCCCATCACGGCCAGGCCCAGTGTCTGCAGCAACCCTGTGGGGCTTCTGCTCAGTTTGTAACTTCACAGGGCCACCCTGGGGTGGGGGCGGGGGACCAGGGCCTCCAAGTCCCCGTCCATCTGGGCTTCTCTAGACCAGCAGTTGAGGAAAGGGCTGGGAGCCTGGGACTAGGCGTGAGTGTCCAGCAGACAGGATGGGCGCAGGGGGAGGGTCCATCTCTTGTCCCCCATCTGAACCAGGTCCCCCTGCTTTGCCTGGGGTGGCGAGCCCTACAGGCATTTGCATCTCCCCTGGGGGAGCCCTGTTTTGGGATGGGCCCTGGCAGGATGTGAGGAAGCTGAGGACACAATTGGTCCATGCTTAGGAGGCTGCTGTCTTGGGGTGCACCATGCTCTCCTTTAAAGCTTTCCCTCGTGAGTGGTCTCCTGTCAGCGGGGGGAGGTGAGGGGCTGGGCTGGCTCTGACTCTCCGTGCTCCTGGCTGCCCCAGCCTCCAGCCCTGGGGCTTCCTCTCTGCCTTCAGTCCTGTCTCAGAGACACTGCCTGTTCCACCCCCGCCCCGTCCCTGGAGAACTCTGGCTTTCTCTCTGCCTGAAATAAAGGCACGTCATGTGGCCACCCTGGAAGCCTCTCTAGGACGCCCACTACACAGGCGCAGCCTGAGGGGCTGGCAGGAGCCCTTGTATCTCTTTTCTCTCCCCCAGATATCTCCTGGTTCAAGGGCCGCCAGCCTGTCTCTGCCCAGAAGGGAGTGACGGTGTCAGCTGATGGGAGGGTCCTCCTAATTGAGCGAGCCCAATTTTCTGATGCTGGGAGCTACCGCTGCGTGGCATCCAATGTGGCAGGCAGCGCAGAGCTGCAGCATGGCCTGCGGGTCAATGGTGAGCTGCCCTGGGACTGAAGGGGTCCTTGTCCAAAAAGTTGTTTTCCATCAGTTTGTCTATCAGTGTATTCATCCATCCATCCATCACTCGTCCATCCATCCTTCATCCATCATCCTTCCATCCATCCTTCCATCCAT
>NC_060267.1:90835443-90847146 GCF_021613505.1 Equus quagga
CCATCCATCCTTCATCCATCATCCTTCCATCCATCCTTCCATCCATCCATCCTTCATCCATCCATCCATCCTTCCATCCATGCATGGGAACACCCAACTGTCCATCCGTTGATCCAACCATCCATCCAGTCCTCTGCCCATCCATCTATTCAGCCATCTAACCATCCATCTTTTCATCCACCCACCTAACCGTCTGTTCCTCCATCTATCCATTTTCCATCCAACCACATATATTGAGTACATGCTCTGGGGCAGACTCTGGGCTGCAGCCACGGATAGGACAGACTCAGGAGCTTTCAGTCCAGCAGAGGATACAGTAGTTAGATATCTACCCAAAGTGCTGTTTCACTGTGACAAGAGCTAGTAAGGGTGAGATTTGACTGAGCGCTGGGACCAGGGCCCTGAGCTGGCCTGGGCAGTCTGAGGGGCATCTTTGAGAGATGGATGCCTAAATGGAGACCACCCACCAAGCCCTGAGGCTGCAGAGACCTGGGGAATTCAAGAAATTGAAAGAAGGCTGCGGGCCTGGAGCTTACAGAACAATGAGAGGAGGGCCAGGGTGGTGCTGGTGGCCAGGTGGAGGCTGGAGAGGTCTGTTTCTGTCCTAAGAGGAGTAGGTGCTGGGCCGGAGGCTAGGGCCCTGGGCATCACACCTCGTGTCTCCCAGATACAGTTGATCTTTCGACCATTTTCTGCCCAAGAGGGACTGTCTGGAGGATAGTGTTTCATCTGATAGCTCTGAGTTGGGAAACAAAAGCTGCCGGGGGTCCTCAGCCTTGTTTCCCCACACCATCCCCATGATAATGACCTCATGCTGGCCAGAAGGCCCAAGTTCAAGTGCTGCTTCTGCCACTTCCTAGCTGGTCAACCTTGGGCAGGTGGCTTGCCCTCTCTGAGCCTCAGTTTCCTCTCTGTAGAAGCCCCACAGTGGTGTTGAAAGCATGAGATGAGCAGCCTTGAGCACTGTGGATGGCATGCCCATGTGGGGAGTGGCCGTCCTGCACTTTAGTTTGTGGCTGTATGCCCCTGTGGGGGTGCCCAGCCAGGGGCCCTTCCTGCTTCACCTCCAGAGGGCCTCAGCCTGTGCCCCGTGTCGCCCCCGCCCTGCAGTGCCTCCGCGCATCACACTGCCGCCCAGCCTGCCGGGCCCCGTGCTGCTCGACGCCCCCGTCCGGCTGACCTGTAACGCCACCGGAGCCCCCAGCCCCCTGCTGCTGTGGCTGAAGGATGGAAACCCCGTGTCCACCGCAGGGACCTCCGGCCTCCAGGTCAGCAGGCTGGTGGCCCCGCTCGCGTCCCTGGTGCCTCAGTAGGTGCAGGGAGCAGAGGTCAGGCCCCAGAGCTCCGAGATGAGGGGGGGCGGCCATTGCCCAGGACGGCGTGCAGAGGCAGGAAGGAGAGCTGCCGCATGCCGCGTGGTCTCCAGAAACGCAGTGCATGCCACACGTGCGAGCGCATGTGCGACTGAAAAGTCTCTAGTAGCTGCATTAAAAAAAATTTCAATAATATATTTTAGTAAACGCAGTATCCAAAAAGTATCATTCCATCTCGTGATCAGTATAGAAAATTATTAAGGTTACTTTTGCATTCTCTTTTCGTACTGACTCTGAAATCTGTTGTTTATGCCCCACGTGGGGCCAGCCCCCATTCAAGGGCCCACTGGCCACCGCTCGGCCCTAGAGTACACTTTTGGGGACCAGCGTGGCTGCCCGCCAGCCGGCCGAGGCCCCAGGTGTGGGCCCAGGGTCCGGAGCAGGCTGCCAGCTGTGATGGGTGCACGCTGACCCTCGAGCAGCGTGACCTCACCTGGGCTTCCTTCCGGGGTGCAGGTCTTCCCCGGGGGCCGCGTCCTCTCCCTGGCGCGGGCCCGGGCCGCCGACTCTGGCAGCTACTCCTGCGTGGCCGTGAATGCGGTGGGCGAGGACCGCCGGGACGTCGTCCTGCACGTCCACAGTGAGTCCTGGGCCAGCGGCGTGAGAAGGTGGGGCTGTGGGCGTCCCTGGCCACATCCGGGGGGCGGCGCCAGCCTGAGACCATGGTACCTTCACGTGGGGGCGGCCAGAGTGTGGACGGGCGGGCAGGCGGGCGGCCGCATGGCCAGGAGCTCCGTGTTCAGGGGACAGGCAGAGGGAGCACGACGCAGCCGGAGCACCAGGCCAAACACGGGGAACCGGGCGTTCCCACCGTCCTGGTCAGACAGGGCAACAGGCTGTGCAGGAAAGGCAGTGTGTGCCAGTGGTTAGCACGCAGGCTCGAGTGTCGTGGACCTGGGCTTCTGATCCTGCCTCCGCCGCTTCCTCGCTCTGTGACCTGGGGCTGGTCGCTTTGCTTCTCTGAGCCCCCATTTCTTCATCTGTGAAAGGGGATGGAGACAGCATCCACCTCAAAGGTTGTCACCCGAGTCACTACCCCCGTGAAGCCCAGTCCAGTCGCTATGGCTTTTAAATGTCCCGTGTGGGATTCTGCGGGGCTCTGGGACTGTGGAGCCTCGGGCGGGAGGGGCGAGAAGGCATGGACCCCGGCTCCTTCCCTTTGCTGGAGTCCAAACGGCAGTCAGCAGGGTTGTGTGCCCAGCGCCCACCTGGGTCGTTGGTTTAATCTCACGGAGGCCCCACGAGGTGGGTACTTCCATTACCCCCATTTTACAGATGAGGAACTCGAGGCCCAGAGAGGCTGTGACATCTCCAGGGCCTCACGGTGCCTCCGACCCAGGAGCTCCGACTCCGGACCTGCCTCCTCAACCCCTACGCCGCCCTGCTTGTTTCTGTCTCAGGGGAAAACATGGCCGGGGACCTGCTTTTAAAAACTTTCAAAAATATTATTAATTTTTTAAAAATCTTGAGATAATTGTAGATTCACATGCAGTTGTAGGAAATAATACAGAGACCCTGGGTCCCCTTGACCCGATTTCCCTCCATGGTAACGTCTCGTGCAACTGAAGCTCACGGTCACATCCGGGATGTGGACGCTGCTGTGGTCCACCGTCCCGTCCAGATCTGGGGCCTCCTTGTGAAGCAGGACACTGAAGGTCCTTGAGGGCAGGACAGGAGGGCTGCTGCTCGGGGGGTGCGCCCGCATCCCAGTGGGGACTCCCCAGCGCTGGGGTTTGCTCTGGCTGCTGGAAGTGGCCGGGCCTGACCCGGGTCGTGCCCTGTCCTGCCGGCCCCACCCACCGCCCCTCTCCTGTCCCCTCCTGCAGCGCCTCCTAGCATCCTCGGAGAGGAGCTGAACGTGTCCGTCGTGGCCAACGAGTCAGTGGCCCTGGAGTGCCAGAGCCACGCCGTGCCCCCTCCCGTGCTGAGCTGGCGGAAGGACGGCCGCCCCCTCGAGCCCGGGCCCGGAGTCCGGCTCTCTGCAGACAAGGCCCTGCTGGAGGTGCGCGGCCTCCCCCGCAAGCGGAGCGGAGCCCTGGGCAGGCCGGTCCTGCGGGAGCCCCTGTGGGCATCAGCTCAGCTCGAGGGGACCTGCAGGCCCCTCCTGTCCCCACACCCAGGACACGTCCTCCTGACCCGTCAGAGCTGCTGCCAGCCCAATGGGGACAGGACTGAGCCCTCGGGGCCTCCCTCAGGGCCCCCATGATGCCAGCCGCTCTCTTCCCACCTGTTTTTCACTCCTTGTTCAGGAGCCTCCTCCCCTTTGGGCATTTAAGACCCTTCATGGGGCATCTGGCCCAGCAGAGCCGGGCTTGGCTGGGGTCAGCCACTCTGGGGTCAGCCTGGATTTAAGTTTTAGCTCCCTCTCCCCTGGCTGTGCCGCCTTAGGCAATGTCCTGAGCACACTGGCCTCAGGTCTCTCACCTGTAAACACATTGGCACCTTTCTTCTGGGGTGGCTGGGGGAACTCTTAGAGAGAACACCTCTGAGCTCCCAAACTTTCCCGGAGAACAGGTCAGCTGGGGGGGCGGGATGTACCTCTCTAGCTGTTAAGGAGAACCTTCCACTCAGGCCTGCTCCTCCCTCTCCCACTCCTCTACACCTTGTGATATGATCATTCCCAACTCTGCGCACCACCATTTGGTTTCCTCTGCCTGGACTGCCTGCCCCTCTTTCTCTTCATTCCTCAAAGCCACAGCCTCGCTCCATCACCCCGTGTCAGGATGTGACCCCTGAGGCCGGGGGCCACCACGCCCACCCTCCTTCATCCTCCACGAGCTCTTCTGGGCTGCTCTGTCGGGAGAGAGCTGGGCTCTGGGTGTGAAGCGGGGCGAGGCTGCAGGGCTGCAGTGAGGGAGCCCCTTCCATGTGCGGGCCCGTGTGAGGCCCCCCACAGGCACTGGCTTCTGGAAACTTCTGGTGCGGGAGGCGCTGTCACTGCCCCCCGGTTCCAGGCGGGGAGGCTGGGGTGCAGTGAGATGAAGCAGCCTGCCCACGGTCACACGGTCTGTCGGGGGCACTGGGCTCCGTGCCACCCCCGCTGACGGGCCGTTTGGCTCTCGGCCAGGTGGACAGAGCACAGGTGCGGGACGCGGGCCGCTACACCTGCGAGGCGCTGAACCCGGCGGGCCGCTCGCAGAAGCACTACAACCTGGACGTCTGGGGTGAGGGTCTCCCTGTGGGCCGGGTCCCTCCCCTGCCCCCGCCGGGCCCGTGATGGCTTCGTACCCTGGGGAGGTGGCCGTGACGGGGTCCCAGGATACAGCCCTCCGCCTTGTCCCCTCCCCATCCCGCCCAGCGCCCAGCACCCGCGGCCTCACACCCTCTCTGCTCTTGCCCAGTCCCTCCAGTGTTCCCCTCGAGGGAGCCCCGCACCCTGACCGTGACTGAGGGGCACCCCGCCAGGCTGTCCTGCGATTGTCGGGGCGTCCCCTTCCCCAAGATCTCCTGGAGGAAGGACGGTAGGATGGCTGCCTCATTGCCCCACCCTGGGAGGCTGCTCCCTGCCCTCCCCCGGCCCTGCCCCAGAGCCTCGTGCAATGGAGACAGATGGGTGGGCTTCCGGCCCCATGGGGTGGGCTGCTGGTTACAGAAATGACACTTCCTCAGCCCCTCTCTGTTCGGTCCCCGAGTCTGCTGGGCCCCTTCCCGGCCAGTGAGAGCTGCATTGATCCATAGGCCTCATTTCAGGTGTCTCTTCTTCCAGGAAGCCCTCCCCGACTGCCACACCAGGCTGGGGTGGGGCCTCCTTGACACAGCCCCTGTGTGTTAACTCGTCATGTCACCCACCTCAGCCCTTCAGTGTCTGCTCCTCTGCGAGTCTGTGAGCCTTGTGAGGCACGGTCCTGGCCAGCACTGAATTCCAAGAGAGGGCCTGGTCCAAAACAGGTCCTCCGTAAAAGTTTGGAATTCATGCGTTTCACCAATATTTATTGAGAGCCTCTCTGCCACGCCCTGTTCTGGGTGCTGCACCCACCGCAGTGGAGCGGGCGGGCAGTCAGATGATAGACGACAAGGTAGTGAAGGCCGTGGTACTGTAGGGAATGGGTGCTCTGGAGAAGAACAAAGCCAGGAAGGGGGAAAGATGCACTGGGGGGTAGGATTTGCGGTTTTAAGTTGGGTGGCCAGGGACGTTTGGCCGAGCAGGCTTAAAGAAGGCGAGGGATAAACATAAGAATATGGTGGGGAAAAGCATTCCAGGTGAGGTAAAAGCAGGTGCAAAGGCCCTGGGGTGGGAATGAGTCAAGCATGTTTGAAGAACAGCAAAGAGGCCAGCGGGGCTGGAGCAGAGGCAGCAAGGAGGGCAGGCGACCGTCACTAGACTGAGAGGGGCTAGATCGGACGCTGTTTGAAAGATCTTGGCTTTTACCTCGACGGAGATGGGGCTACTGCCGGGCTCTGGACCGAAGATGGACAATCTGAATTACACTCTAGCGGCTGTGGTGAGAATAGACCACCGGGAGCAAGGGTGGGAGGGGACAGCCGTTGAGGAGGCTCGTGCAGGACTCCTAGCGAGAGATGCTGGCCGGCTGGACTAGCGGGTAGCCCTGCAGTGGTGCCCGGGGCGCAGTCTGGATGCATTTCGAGGGTGGGGCCGGCCCGGTTTCCTGACAGGTTGCATAGGGGACTGAGAAGGAGGAGGAGTCGGGGATGACTCGAGGTCTGGGTCTGACAGTCGGGAGCATGGCGCTGCCAGCAGCGAGATGGAGCGGCCGTGGGGGCAGGTCGGGGGACAGCGCCAGGCGCTGGGGCGTGCTAGTTCTGAGGCGTCTGTTAGCCACCCAGGGAGATGCGAGTGGGCAGGCAGAGGCGGCGCCGGACTCGGAGAGAGGTCCACACCAGGAACAATCGGGGCGGGAAGGCGGGCTGAGATCCCGGGGGACAGTGTGGACAGAGGGGACGTCAGAGGGAGCAGGCGGCGGTGTGTGGCCTCGAGGGCTGCCTGCCGGGATGGGTGGTGGCGGACGACCCCGAGGGCTGCGCCCCCGTGAACAGGTGCAGGTGACGGAAGTCCGTGTCTCCCCCGGGGCCTCGAGGTTTCCGGAGTCCTTGCCCTGTGTCAGGGTCTTCTCGCTGCCGGGTGTCCCCCTCCCCAGGTCACTGTAGCTGGACGGAGGGGTCATTCATTCACTACCTCCATTGAGCCCTACTATGTGCCAGGCCCTGGGGAGCCTCTAAGGATCCCGGGGGGAAGTGAGGCGGGGTCTGCCTCCTGGCGGGCCCAGGCTGGGGTGGGATTCTGAGGGGAGACCTGCAGGCAGATCTGCTATGAGGGCAAGCTTGGGGGTAGTGGGAGCCCAGAGGGGGTGCCAGAAGCGGATGTGGCGCTCAGAGAGGGCCTCCTGGCGGAGGTGATGTCCAAGTGGACACCTGAAGGGCAAGCAGGAGTTGGCCCGGAGGGGTGGGAGGACAAACGTCCCAGGTGGACGGACCAGGGACCAGGGCCTTCTTTCTCGCTGCACCCAGGTCAGCCCCTGCCCAGGGAGGGGGCCAGCCTTGAGCAGGTGTCAGCCGTGGGGCGGCTGCTGTACCTGGGACAGGCCCACCGGGCCCAGGAGGGAACATACACCTGTGAGTGCAGCAACGTGGCGGGAAACAGCAGCCAGGACCAGCGGCTGGAGGTGCATGGTGAGCCGGGCTGGGACGGCCTGACCCGCAGAAGGGGCCGGAAGGGTAGGCAGTGCAGCTCCCTGGCGGGACAGACCCACTGCCAGAATCCCAGCAAAGACAGGGACAGTGATGATGAGGACAGGTCCCCGTTCCCTCTCAGGCTGGCGGTGTCTTCAGTGCCTCTCCCGAGCAGCTTCTGCAGCTCCTTGTCTAACCGTGAGAGGGGCGCCCTGGGCCCGCGCAGCCCCCAGTGGCCCAGAGAAAAACAACACACCTTGAAACAGATGGAAACTGAAAGAAAGGTGGCATTTCTAGGAAGCTCCTGGAGATAATGGAGGCCGGGTCTCGTCCTGCTCATCCTGCAGGGATGAAATCTAGCATCTCAGCCTTGTAAACGTCATTCTAGAAAAGCAAACCAAGAAAGCGCTGTTCTGCATCTTGGGGATGACCCCCCTCCCCAACTGTCCCATGGCTGCGTCAGCTCCAGGAAGCCTCTGGTTTCTGAGGAAGAAAAGCCCTCACAGATCTTGAGGGCTGTGCTGTGAGCTGTTCTCCAAACAGCAGCCCCTCCAGGTTCCCAGGGGGTGGAGAGGGGCCGTGGGTTCCTGTTATGAGCCCATTATAGAGATGGAAAATGGAGGCCCAGAGAGGTGAGGTCGCCTGGCCAAGGTCACACAGCCAGCAGGGGGCAGGGGAACATAGGCCTGAGTGGGGTGAGCCTGGAGCCCGGCACTTTTCCTGATGTGCTGTCTCCCCACCCAGTGCCCCCTCAGATCGCTGGCCCCCGGGAGTCCCCCACACAGGTCTCGGTGATCCAAGACAGCGAGGCCACCCTGGAATGCAACGCCACGGGGAAACCCCCGCCCAGGGTGACGTGGCAGCGGGACGAGCGGCTGGTGAGGCCCGAGCCTGGGTTGCGGCTGCAGAACCGAGGCCAGAGGCTGCTCGTGGAGCGGGCTCGCGCTACCCACGCCGGGCGCTACAGCTGTGTGGCCAAGAACATGGCCGGGAGGGCCGAGAGGCAGTTCACGCTCTCCGTGCTGGGTGAGGACTGGCAGCCTGCCAGGGAGGCGGGGAGGGGGGCCGCAGGGGACGGCGCAGGGCAGCTCCGGGGGTCTCCCCTTGTTCTCCCAGGAGTCAGGCCTCCGGGGCAGCCGCGAATGCTGCTCTCAGCATCAGGACTGGCTCGGCATAGCCCTGATTCCCCACCCTCCCTTATTTACTGTTCCCTGATCTGTTCCGGGCGCCAGGGAAGTAGGTGGTCTCTATCCTTGACTCCTGGGGGAATTCAGGGGCCTGTGGGAGACCAGGGAGACCCTGAGCACAGTCATGGGAAGGCACGGCAGCCTCCTGGAGGAGGTGACCTTTCAGCTGAAATGTAAAACTGAATAGGAGTTAACCAGGTGCCAGGGTGAGGGGAAGAGTCTGCAGGGTAGAGGGAAGAGACTCTGCGGAGGCCTGGGGGGTGACACAGCCGTTCAGAGTGGCTAGAACAGCCTGGTGATTCCAGTCTCTTATTGAGCTCCTACTGTATGCCTCAGGGTGGAGGCAGGGAGTGGAAAGAGAGAAGCTGGGAGAGGGGAGTAGGACCCCCTCCCGCCTTGCCCTTGGGGTCGCTGGGATCCCTTGCCTCACCCTCCCAGCTCCAAGGAGACAGAGCGGCTTCCTGTTCTTCCTGTTCCAGTGGATTCTTCAGAAAGTGCAGAACAGCCGCCTGGCTCTGCCACGCGCGGAGCTGGGGCGGCCGCGTCCGCCTGCGCTCTGTTCCAGCCTCGCGGCTCCGCGTTTGCCCCGGAGCTGGCCCTCTGCTGAGCTCCTCACACCCGTTCTTGCTGCGTCCTCCCGGCATCCTTCCCAGGGGCTGGGGAAACTGAGGCCCAAGGGGTCTGCCTGACGCTGCCACTCACTCCTCCAGGGGAGCAGCTCTGATCACATCTCATCTGCTCCTCCCGACCTGGGGGTTGGGGCGGGGGGGTCCTGGGGGCGGGGGAGGTGTACAGGCCCCGCCTGCGTCCTGAATTTCGGCTGCTTCTCTGTTTAGTGCCCCCAGAGCTCATCGGAGACGTGGACCCGCTGACCAATGTCACCGTGGCCTTGCACAGCCCCTTGACGCTGCTCTGCGAAGCCACGGGCATCCCGCCCCCGGGGGTCCGCTGGTTCCGAGGGGAGGAGCCCCTCAGCCCCGGGGAGGACACCTACCTCCTGGCAGGTAAGGTGTCAGCCAGGGCAGCAGCTGGTTATCGGGTCTGACCCTCTGCCTCTGCCCACGACCTCTGACCTTGAGCTGCCAGGCCTGATCAGGGTAACCCTTTCAGCTGTTGGTAGCCCCCCAAGAGTGCACCTCAAAGACCTGGTCAGGTGAGGGGCTCCAGGAAAGAAAAATGGACTTAAATGAATTTGCGAAAGGCTTCCTGCTCTGCTCCCTTCCTAGAGACTCACAGTGACTCTTTGCTTAGTCAAGGTTCTGATAAGTCCTGCAGCAAAGATTCTCATGGAACTTTTGTAACAGCCCACAGAACAGTAACAAACTTTTGGAAAGGCTGATCTAAGCACCTTCTCTGAATATTCATCCTCCTCACAAAGTTGGTTTGTGATGGTTCTTGCTGGTATACAAATGGGGAAACTGAGGCCCAAGAGGCAGTGTTCCATCTAAATCTTGTAGGGGGACCTCAAAGCCCACTGAAGCTCAGCCTCAGTGACCCATCAGTTGCTCCACACAGCAAAGCTGGGATGGCAAATAAGGTTCCCCTTGTGCACCACTTCTAAGCACTTGGTGGGGCCTGCCACGTGCATCATGATGATATGAATTCAGAGACTGTATCTGGGCCCTGCAGAAAGGAGAGTGGCAATCGATTGATGATGTCTGCCCTGGGCGCAGGAACAGCAGTGATGACACATGTCCTCTGCATCTGCCTTCCCTGGGCTGGTTTTAGGAGACCCTTGGGTTCTCTGAGAGGAGCTGGCCCGCCTCTGAGAGGTCCTTGGGAGAAGGCAGCCTTTTATGGGGTCCATCAGAGTAGAATGGGTGTCTGACCTAGGCCGGAACTACGTAGCCCATGGATGTCCTTTTACCTGCAGCCCGTCCGCAGGACCAGGGGTAGCCAGGGACCAGATCTTTCCTACTAGAACAAGATCCTCAAGCTTACCCTGGTGCATGTGTAATGTCCAGGGGGCTCCATCCGTCTGTCTACCCTCCTGGGCCTCAGTTTCCCCATCTGAGGAATGGAGCACTGGGGGAAGCAGACACATACACATCTAATTATGACGCCTGGCACGCTCCTCTTGCTGGTGGGCGGCCCGGGCTCAGCTGGGGTCAGAGGCTGCGCACAGTCATGCCTGGAGCCCACCTGCTCCCTCCCCAGGTGGCTGGATGCTGAAGAGGACCCGGGCGCAGGAGCGAGACAGAGGCCCCTATGCATGCCTGGCAAGCAACGAGGCTGGGGAGGTGCGGAGGAACTTCAGCGTGGAGGTCCTGGGTACGCCACCGCCGCCTTCTCGTGGGCGCCCCATGCGTCCTCCCCTCCCACCTGGGAGCTTATGGGGCCGGGCCCAGGACTAAGGGCACGCACTGCAGCGGGGCCTGGCACAGGAAGGAGGGAGAGGCCGAGCCTTGTTTTCTTTGCTTCATCAGCAACCTCTGCTCTAAGGCTACCATGGAACTTTCCAGAAACAACAGAAACTAACCCAAAGTGGAAGGGGGCATATTTTTTCAACACCACCCAACTGCCTTCCTCTGATCAGGACCTTCTCCCCAAGGCACGGGTACTGCCCTCAGCCAGCAGCAAATGTCTGTTAAATTCACTGCCCGTGGAAGCAGGCAGGAGGGGATGGGGGAACAAAGGCACAGGAAACTGAAGAGGGGTGCCATGGACTCTTAGCTTCCTGCTCTGTGATTGTTCAGCCTGAATGAGCAAACCCCAGTCAGTAAGTATCTCTGCTTCTCCCAGTTCCTCCCAGTATCGAGAACGAGGACCTGGAGGAGGCCATCAAGGTCCCCGAGGGGCAGACAGCTCACCTGACGTGCAATGCCACAGGTAAGGCCCACACACAGTAGGCTGGGAGCAGGGTGAGAAGGCAGCTTCGGAAAGGAGGGGGCCCCGGGGATCTGGCCTGCCTGCCACCAGGCCCGCTGCTCCCCGCCGAGGGTCTCTCTCCATCTCGGACTTGGCGCCACGTTCCTGCTCATCTTTGCCCTTGCTGTGCCTCTGCCCCAAAACACTCTTCCCCACGGCTCGCCTGACTACAGATCTCAGCTTCAGGATGCTCCACGAGGAGTCCTTGGCCGATCCCTTGGGGCTAGGGGTCTACCTCCACGCTTCCCTAGCCCAGCACTGACCACGCTGGACCATAGTGGGCTTGTGACATCTGTATACCACAGCAGGCCCTGAGCTCCTTGAGGACCCAGGGGCTGCCTTGTCATTGTGGTTGCCCAGTGCCTGGCAGAGTAGGCTCCCATTAACGTGTGTAGGCTGGGATAGATGGATAGATGGATGGATGGATGAATGGGTGGGTGAGTGGGTGGGTGGATGGATGAGTAGATGGATGGACAGAACGGATAGATGGATAGATGTTTGGATGGATGAATGGGTAGGTGGATGGATGGATAGATGGACAGATGGATGGATGGATGAATGGATGGGTGGATGAATGGATGGATGGATGGACTCATGAATGGGGGGGTGGGGGGATGGATGGATGGATGAATGGGTGGGTGGATGGA
>NC_060267.1:90847546-90847796 GCF_021613505.1 Equus quagga
TGGATGGGTGGATGGATGGATGGGTGGGTGGATGAATGGATGGATGGATGGACTCATGAATGGGTAGGTGGATGGATGGATGGATGGATGGATGGGTGGGTGAATAGATGGATGGATGGATGGATGGATAGATGTTTGGATGGATGAATGGGTGGGTGGGTAGATGGATAGATGGACAGATGGATAGATGGATGGACTCATGAATGGGTAGGTGGATGGATGGATGGATGGATGAATGGATGGGTGGATG
>NC_060267.1:90847896-90893058 GCF_021613505.1 Equus quagga
GGGTAGATGGATAGATGGACAGATGGATAGATGGATGGATGGATGAATGGGTTGGTGGATGGATGGATGGATGGATGGATGGTTGGATGGATGGGTGGGTGGCTGGACAGATGGATGGAAGGAATACCTTGTCTTTCTGTCTTACCTGTCTGTACCAAGCCATCTCTGCGCCCTCCTCAGTAAAGAAAAGGCAATCAAACCACACAGGAAAGGGCCCAGGCCAGGCTTGGTAACTGCTTCTGTGTCTTACCCTGGTCCAAGGGCCTCTGGACTGAGATGGACAATCCATGTGCCCTGCCCCTTCCTGGAGCAGCCTGCCACCTCTGGGCTGACCTGGTCAAATCCTGCTGAATCGTCTCACCTACCTCTTTCCTCTGCCTCCAGGCCACCCACAGCCCAAGGTCACATGGTTCAAAGATGGCCGGCCCCTGGCTGGTGAAGACACCCACCATGTTTCTCCAGATGGAGCATTCCTGCAGGTCCTCCAGGCCAACCTGTCTCATGCCGGCCGCTACTCCTGCATTGCAGCCAACGCCGCCGGGGAGAAGACCAAACACTTCCAGCTTGGCGTTCTGGGTAAGTGCTGAGCATCTCCCGGCCACCCTGGGTGCTGGCAGGACGGAGAACCAAGGGGACCAGCTTCGCACAAAGTGCCCCACTGTTTTTTCTTCCACTTCTCCAAGTTCAACCACAACAGAAATAATAGTAGCAGCTCTATTGGTGGAACATTTATCATGGGCCAGGCATTTGGACAGGCCTGATCGCTTAAATCTTCACAACAACCCTAGGAGGTGGGAGCTGTGCTTGTCCCCATGTCACCGATGAAGCTCTGAGACCTAGAGAGGTGACAAGGCTCACTCCAGGCTGTCCGTCTTCCAAGGGCAATGCAGCACCAGCTGTCTTGTCAGGCTGGAGAAACAGGGACCTAGAAAATGAGAGGGACACAGACTGGCTCAGTGACGTCTGTTTCTAAAAATGCTAGTGGTACGAGGAGAGTCCCCTGCAGACGCAGAAGGAGGAAATTTTAGGACCAGTGAAAGTAAAGCCATTCTACTCGGCAGGGAGCAACCCTCCACCCCCCACACCCCCCACGCCGCTCGGGGAGCCGTACAAATTGGAACCACAGAGCTGAGAAGGCTCTGGGTAATTTCATAGATAGTCTGGATGGTAAGAGGCTCTTGGGGAAATTGAGACAGAAATTGTCCACCTTCCCCGTGGCGTTGCTTGGTGACAGAGAGCCTGGCTCTGGGTCCCCCGGCCTGAAGTCAGAGGAGTGCATGGGTTCCTCTGAGCCTCGGTTTCCCATCTGCGTAATGCCAATAACAAAAGCCTCGAAGCTAAGCCCAGGGTCAGACTTTTCGGGATCCCTGGGCCCAGGGTTGGGGGTGTCTGTTCACCAGCATCCTCCCCGCCCCACCACAGTGGTTCCCACCATCCTGGGAGTGAGCGAGGACAGTGCGGACGAGGAGGTGACCGTGACCGTCAACAACCCCATTTCTCTGATCTGCGAGGCGCTGGCCTTCCCCTCCCCGACCATCACCTGGATGAAGGATGGGGCCCCGTTCGAGGCCTCGAACAACATCCAGCTGCTCCCAGGTGATGCCCTCTGCGGGGGGAGGAGCCAGGGGTCAGGTGATGTGTCATCGGGCTGGGTCAGAGGAAGGGACTGGTGAGCCTGGGTTCATGCCTGGGGGTGACCCTGGCTGCTGCCCCCCAAGCAGGTACCCACGGGCTGCAGATCCTGAATGCCCAGGAGGAGGACGCGGGCCAGTACACCTGCGTGGTCACCAACGAGCTTGGGGAGGCCGTGAAGAATTACCACGTGGAGGTCCTCAGTGAGTCAGAGACCCTCCAGGGCTCCCCCTGGGTGGGCAGGAGGCTGCCCGGGGACCCTGGGGCCCTGGCACCGGGCCGCACTTGACACCCCAGAGGCTTGTCTTCTCTGACAGTCACTGGGCGTCATTCCCCATTTTAGAACCAGGCACTAGGAGGAGGGGATGGTGAGTCAGGACTCGGGCCACCTGGACACCCAGACCCACTCCTGGCTTCCTCCCGCCACTTTCACTGCCGCTCCCGCAACTTGAGGCCTAGGGTCCCCAGAGGTCACCCCAAGAAGTTCCCTGTTCCGTAATCGTCGCAGACAAACGCTCTCCCCTAAGTGAACAGCCACGGGAGCGGTCCGTTTCCACTCTCAGGACCCAGCCCCCCGACTTCTGGGACTGCCCTAGGGCCAGGGGGACTGCAGGGTCCTGGCACCCCTTCCTCAGGCCTGCTCCTCAGACCCCCTTGTGGTTTTCAGTCCCCCCTTCCATCTCCAAAGACGACCCCTCGGGGGAGGTCGGCATGAAGGAAGTGAAGGCCAAGGTCAACAGCACCTTGACCCTGGAGTGTGAGTGCCGGGCCGCGCCCCCGCCCGCCATCAGCTGGTACAAGGATGGACAGGTGAGCACGGGACCCCCTGAGCGGCCTCAGGCTCTCACCTCTGGGTCCCTCTGGTTCTGCTTGGAACCTTCCAGAAATGGCGGTCAAAGCACCTAGCCCCAGAGCCGGCCTGGGCCCTGCCCCACCCTTTATATTTTAATTAGAAATCCAACTCTTTATAGGGAATGAGTCTCATGAACGTTAAAGTCTACATTCACCCATTTAATTCTCCTCCCGTTTGTAACTTATATGGATTTTGCAAAGCTGTCAGGGTGTTCCTATCACTTTAGCTTATATTTTTTTAATTTGTTAAAATAGAAGTACCCTGGTCTGGGTGCTTTCTGCCCCCTCATTTCTGTCCCCCCCTTCCCCCACTCACTCCCCCCAGCCTGTGACCCCCAACCAGCGGCTCCGCGTGCTGGGTGAAGGCCGGCTGCTCCAGATCCAGCCCACACAGGCCTCGGATTCGGGGCGATACCTGTGCGTGGCCACCAACGTGGCTGGCGAGGACGACCAGGACTTCCATGTGCTCATCCAGGGTGTGTGGGGCTGGCGGGAGCGGGTGGGGTGTTGGCCTGGGGTCAGTGTGGCTGGGGGCGTCCCAGAGCTTCCCGAGTGGCCTGCCAGGAGGACTCTGTTCTGGGCCCCATGCCCTTTCTCGTCACTCTCTGGCCCCTACAGTCCTGGCATGGGCTCTTTCATTAACTGACCTTGTGACCTGGGGACGTCACCTCCCCCCGGGGCCCTAGTTTTACCTTTGTAAACGTGGGTGATCAAATCAGGTGGCCTTGAGGGCCTCCTCCACTTCTAAAAGCGGAGGATTTTGTGCCTGTGTGCTCCCGGAGACAAGCTCTGGCTAAAGTTAGTGTCTGGCTTCCTCCCCTGAAAAGTGTCAGCATGTCTGTTGAGTCCGTTAGACTCGAGCTGCAGAGGGCAGGAACCTGTCCTGGTGCCCGGCATAGTCGTTGCTCAGTAAACACGTGTTGAAGGAGTGAGTGAATTTAAGAACTGCCTTGACCTAAGGAATGGGCTCAAATGGTGGCATCCGCACCCTGGGGAGGCTGGGCTGGGGGTCTCTTTGAGCGGAGGGGGGTCCCCATCCCTCAGCTGTGTGTCCTAATGGCTGTGCCCCCCACCCAGTGCCCCCCATGTTCCAGAAGATGGGCGACGCCAGTGCAGCCCTCGAGATCAGGGAGGAAGAGGCCCGGGGTGAGGTGACAGAATACCGGGAGATCGTGGAGAACAACCCTGCCTATCTGTACTGCGACACCAACGCCGTCCCACCCCCCGAGCTCACCTGGTACAGGGAGGACCAGCCCCTCTCGGCCACGGACGGGGTGTCTGTTCTGCAAGGTAGGCCAGGGCTGCACGGAGAAGTCGGGCATTAGCAGGCAGGGGCCAGGGTCATACCCACGTCACAGCTGGTCTCAACCGCCTTTCTACGAGTCCTTGAGCAATCCTGTGTGCTGCTTGCTGTGTGACCTCAGGCAGAGCATGTGACCACTCTGGGCCTTAGCGGCCTTTTGTAAACCTGTTTGAAGGCAAGCACGGGGTCCCCTTCTGCCTCGGGTTGTTAGAACAGAGACTCTCACCTGGGCCAGGCCCACCTCTGGGCTTGGTAACATCTTGAAATAATCGGCCAAAGCTGGTGCCTCTCCAGGAGGGGGAGCCGGTTCCTTTGGGAAGAGCTCAAGACCCCGGGGGTTGAAGGGGCTCTTACTCGGCTCTGAGGACCACAGTGGGGTCCACGCTCATGGCTCAGGTGACCTTTTTATTCTTGATATCACTTTAAATATTTATTCAAGTTTGCCTAATTTTTTAAAACAGGCCTTTTATTTTAGAATAGTTCTTGTGAACCATTTTTCATTAAAAGGCTCCGGGCTGGGGCTTAGAAACACCTGGGTGCCCAGGGCTGCGGCCCAGCGCCTGGGAGAGCAGAATGGCAGCAATGCCAGCACAGAGACCGTGTGGTCTCCTGAGGGACTTGGCTGGTCTCCGGGCTGGGATCAGCCCGTGTCCTGCCGGGTGGGCCATGCTGGGCTGGCCCCGGGAGGGGAGCTGGGTCCCCCGGGGTTCCAAGGAGCAGGGTCAGTCCAGGCTTTGGACTTTGGTCCTTGCAAAAGAAAGCGGCCCCTTGGACATCCGGGAGAGGCAGTGCTCACTGAAGGCTGTCTATTCCTGTCGGAAACGCCCAGACTGACCCCTTCACTTCGCCACTGCCCTCTGAGCTGGACACTGACCCACATCCTGGGCACACAGTGAGCTCAGTCACATCTGATCCCTAACTCGGATCCTGACCGTGGGTCAATCCCAGCCAGCCACTGAACCCTGGCTGCAGCCACTGACGCCCCAGTCCAGCCATTCACCTCCAACCCCACCACTGACCTCTGACTCTGGCCACTGACCCCTAGTCCTGGACACGTAGTGGTTGTGGTCACAAGCTGACCTTTATTCTGACCCTGACTGTAGATTAATCTCACACATCAAGTGACCTCCGGCCTCGGCCACTGCCCCCGTAGTCCGGGCCTCTGTCCTCTGGCTCTGCGAGTGGTGAGCTCCTGGTTCTCTTCCTGTTTGGTGGGGAGAGGAGGACGAGGAGCAGGGCCCCCACAGCCCAGGCTGGCGGTCCCCCTACCCAGAATCCTGAGCACACAGTGACCCCACCCTGGCACCCCCTAGAGACCAGCTCCAGCCCCCTAGAGATCCAGGGTCAGCCCTGGCTGGCTCCTGATCACAGAGGGTCCCAAGTGACGCCCCCCAACACCCCATCCCCCCGCCACCGCCAGGGAGCCGCTCTCTGCCTCCTGAGAGCCAGGCCGTGACATGCGCCCAGCTCTCTGCCCCTCCCTCTGCCTTCGCTGCACAGCTGGGCTCAGCACTGCTGAGGCCTCGGTTTGTCCATCTGTGAGATGGGGGTAGGAGCAGCACAGGGAGGCGGAGGCCAGGAAGATGCCCGGCCCAGGCCCTGGCACACAGCAGGCCGTGACAGCACTGCATCCGACCCCCGCCCCCAACCCGACCGCGACCTGGGTGGGGCCGGCAGACTCTCTCCCTTTCACAGATGAGGCGGGGCAGTGAGGTGATCCGGGTGCCCTCCAGAGGACAGAGTGGGCTTCTGGCCCTTGCTCAGGCCTCTGTCCCCGTGTCCCCGCAGGGGGCCGGGTCCTGCAGATCCCCCTGGTACGTGCAGAGGATGCCGGGAGGTACTCGTGCAAGGCCTCCAACGAGGTGGGCGAGGACTGGCTGCACTACGAGCTGATGGTGCTGAGTGAGTGGCCCCGCCGGGAAGCACGCGGGGGGTCTCGGGCCTGCAGGCCCCGCAGGGCCTCCCTCCTGAAGGGGTCCGGGGAGAGCGCAGGCCTCCTGCCTCCTCAACGCGGAGCTTGATGATGTAGGGGTTATGAGCTTGGGCTATGAAACACACAGCACCCAGTCCAAATTCCAGATGAGCTGCTTCTGAGCTGTGTGACCTTGGGCAAATCACAGCCCTCTCTGTGCCCCAGATTCCTTAGCTGCATCAGGGCCTGGGACATCTTAGTGAACAGGGCAATAGGAGCCCACGTGAGCGCCTGGCACCAAGTGCTGCTCTTGCCTCCACACCCACCCCCACCCCCAGGGACCATTCCCAGGGAGGCCACCTGCTCCTCACCCTCCTCTCCCCCACCCCCAGCCCCACCTGTGATCCTGGGTGACACGGAGGAGCTGGTGGAGGAGGTGACTGTCAACGCCAGCAGCACCGTCACCCTGCAGTGCCCGGCCCTGGGCAACCCCGTGCCCACCATCTCGTGGCTCCAGAACGGGCTCCCTTTCTCCCCGAGCCCCCGGCTGCAGGTCCTGGAGGACGGGCAGGTCTTGCAGGTCAGGGCGGCCCCCTGCTCGGGCCAAGGCAGCGGCTGCTGCGACTCACGACTGCCGGTCTGGGAACCAAGGAGCTGCCCTCCTCTGTGCCAAATGAGGCTGTTTGCCCGAAACCACGTCAGACCACCGGGGGCTTAATTCAGCCGCCGGACACTCCTCTGTGAGGAGCCTTGCCCGCAGGCACAGGGCTGCACAGCACCTGAAGGGACACACACGCGTGCCACAGCTAGGGGAGGCTGTCGTCTCCAGCTGGTTTGTTACATGGAACCTCTCAGCACCAACCGCACTGCCCCCCACCCCAATGTCACAGGAAGTCCTAGCGGATGAGGTCAGGGGGCGGGCATCCGGGGAGCCCTCTACGTGCTGCTGCATGTCAACAATGATGGCCTCCTGCAGGGCCTCCTCTGGGTGCTGGCCTTGCCTGGTGTGGATGGGAGGGAGCCCCCCCCAGAGGTTCCGGGGGGCCCAGGGCCGGCAGGCCTGCAGCGTCTCCAGGCGCCTCCTCCCTGCACCCGCAGGTGTCCACGGCAGAGGTGGCCGACGCCGCCAGCTACATGTGTGTGGCCGAGAACCCGGCGGGCTCCGCGGAGAAGCTGTTCACCCTCAGGGTGCAGGGTGAGCTGGCTGAGCGGGCGACCCGCATCCTGGGGTTCCCCAGCCGAGGAGCAGCCAGTGCTCTGGGCCCGCTCCCACTCACGGGTTCCCCCTGCGCAGGCAGACGCAGCGCCTTGACCCTCCCCAAGGAACACTGCCTTGGTGCCGCCAGTGTCCCGGGCTCCGGGCCTGTGCTCCGAGTTCAGGGATTCCAGCCCGGCACCAGCCGTATCCTAGGACAGAGGGCACTGGGGGACCCTGATGACTAGGGGCCAACCCCAGATGATAAAGCAATTTCAGAGGTTGCCGGAAAACAGCTCCTCTGAGGCCCCCAGCACCATTCTTGAGCCCTTCCTGTGCCCAGCATGGGGCTGAGCACTTCCCCTGGGCTGACCCCTTCCAGCCGAGCTAGGAGGTTAGTCTGATTTCACAGCTGTGGAGACAGACTCAGGGAGGTCACCCGGTGCGGGGTCTCACCGCCCCATGGTAGGCCCTCTCGACCGCTGCATTCTTATGATGCATGCACCTCAGGGGCTGTGAGCTCTGCCTCCAGATGTGGGGCAGCTGTGGCCTCAGGGACAGAGGGATGACAGTGTTGAGCACTCAAAGTCTAGGACTCAAACCTCAAGATAGTTTGGCTCTGCCCCTGACCAGCTGAGTGGCCTCGGAAAAGTGACTCTCCCTCTCTGATCTCTGAGCCCCCGTGTTCTCGTCTGTAAGACAGTTATAAGCAGTGCGTGCTGCTGCGAAGCGTGCCGATGTGCCGAGCGGAAGCACCAGGAGCTCGTAAAG
The DNA here is from genome assembly GCF_021613505.1 of Equus quagga. Classification (NCBI taxonomy): domain Eukaryota; kingdom Metazoa; phylum Chordata; class Mammalia; order Perissodactyla; family Equidae; genus Equus; species Equus quagga. The sequence continues at coordinate 90,855,562 of NC_060267.1, forward strand.
GCCCTGTGTTTCGCTCTGTGGCTCTCTGCTCCCCTGCCAGTGTGCATCCTCAAGTGTCTTTCTTTATCCCGGTGGCCACGGGGACAGTCCCGCCACGCATCACAGGGCTGAACTCGGAGCAGGTCACCGCCATCCTCAACAGCAGCGTCTCCCTCCCCTGTGACATCCACGCTCACCCGAGCCCCGAGGTCACGTGGTACAAGGACAGCCGGGCCCTCTCCCTGGGAGGGGAGGTCTTCCTTCTGCCTGGTGGGTAAACTGAGGCTTGGGGCCCAGCTCTGAGGGTATGTGGGGAGCCAGAATTGCTTCCCCAAACCTGGGGCCGTCTTGGGAGCCTGGGAGGGCTTTAGGATCGTGGGGTGGGGCCTGGGGGCTGGGGCTCGGTTGCTGGTGCGAGGGGCTGCTCCCCCACAGGCACCCACACGCTGCAGCTGTCACGGGCGCAGCCCTCGGACTCTGGGACGTACGTGTGTGAGGCCCTCAATGCTGCCGGCCGAGACCAGAAGCTGGTGCAGCTTAGCGTGCTGGGTGCGTCCTGTCTGTCCCCTGCCTGCACCGTCCCCACTCCTTCAGTCAGCCCTCAGCCCCACACCTCTCGGGCGGCACAGCCCGCACAGGGGCAGCCGGCCCCGGGGGAACCTGGGGCGCCCCACATGCTCCTGCAGCAACGATGTCCGGGAGGCACGGTGGTTAAGATCCTGGTCTGTAGAGTTGGATACACTTGGGTTTGAAACTCAGCTGTGCGCTCATTTGCTCTGTGACCTTGGGCAAATCGCTCCCCCTCCATGAGCCTCAGGTCTCTCACCTGTAAGGTGACGGTTGGTATAAGGGTTAAATGATGGCCCATGAGCACTTAGCCCGGTGCCTGGCTCGTGGCGAGCTCTGGGTTGAGGAGGAGACAGTGAAACAACCACAGGAACTGGCCCAGGACGGCCCTTCCCGAGCCTGGCTGGCGATGTGATTCTGGGCGTGAAGCCTGTGTCGGGGCTCCTGGTCTTCAGAATCCTCTTGGGGAAAAGCTGGCCTGAGAGGTCACCAGCCAGGACCCACTGGAAGGTTCTTTCTAGCCCCAGGGCTGGTTCATTCATCGGTGCGTGTTCACCTACTGTGCGCCAGACACCATACCAGGTCCTGTGGGCTCACGGCCGGGGGTGGAGACTTCTGCATTGGTTTGCTGGAGAGACAAGGGGCTGCGGGGACCCCCGCAGAGGGCTCTAACCCAGCTGGGGGCTGCCCTGTGTAGGAAAGAGCCCAGGAGAGCCATTGGAGCCTCTGGGAGGCTGAGGCCCAGAGAGGGCAGGAGGCTTTTCCCAGGTCGCCCCCCAGGTCCTTGGCATGCTGGCCTGGATTCCCTTCCTCCTTCTCCTTGTGTCTGTGCCGGCCCCAGGGGTGGGGACCACTGTGTGACCCTTGTGGGCCTCCATAAGCTGTTTACCTGTGGCTGCAGCTGGGGAGGACACAGAGAAGGCCACAGTGCCTCACTCTGCTCATCTCCCACCCCAGTTCCCCCCACCTTCAGGCAGGCTCCCAGAGGCTCCCAAGATGCGGTCCTGGTGCGGGCGGGGGACAAGGCCATCCTGAGCTGTGAGACAGACTCGTTCCCAGAGCCGACGGTGACCTGGTACAAGGATGGGCAGCCCCTGGTCCTGGCACAGCGGACCCAGACTCTGCTGGCTGGGCAGAGGCTGGAGATCCTGAACACCCAGGTGAGCAGCCTGGTGGCATGGGCAGCTGTGAGCAGCTGTGAAGGTGTCACCTTCTGGTTGTGGTGAGCCTGGGGGGGGGCCTGTGGGCAGCTGTGTGGCAGGTGTGGGGGCTGCTGCCTCCTGTGCCTGTGGGACCCCAAGCCAAGGCGATGAGTAGCCTCTAGCTTGGGAGACATGGGAAGAGCACAGGCCTCCAGATCTGCCTCAGACCTGACGCACAGACTGACCTCGAGCAGGTCCCTTCCCCACAGCCTGCCTCACTCTCCCTGGGATCTAGAAGCTTCTTCCCAGCCCTTCTGGTTATGACTCCCTGGGGTGTTCCGCCCCCCTCCCTGGTGTGGATGAGACGCACGTAGCATTTGTTGGATGAATATTTGCAGCCTCTCTGCAGATCCACCCCGGGCTCTGCTGTCCTGGCCCAGCTCCATCCCCACAGCCAGGGGGTCTTTCCCTTCAGGCTTGGCTGATAGGCAGGCCCAGGGAGGGTGGGGGTCTGGAGCTTCCGTCCTCCTGCTTCTTGGGGCTCTTGGGAAAGTCCCCACCTCCCCTTGGCTTCCCAGGCAGGTCCAGTGTATGTGGGGAGTCCCTGCTCTGGAAGGTTCTGGGACAAGTTTTGGGGCAGCCCTGGGTACCCCCCACCCAGCCTGTGCCCACCATCACCACGTGCTCTCTCTGTCCCAGGTGTCGGATAAAGGTCTGTACAGCTGTAAGGTCAGTAACGCGGCCGGGGAGGCCATGCGGATGTTCGTCCTCACTGTCCAGGGTAAGCTGGGGACCAGCCTGCGGGCACGGCCATGGGACCCCCAGCGGCACAGGGCCGCCAGGGGTGGGAAGGGCAGTAGCTGGAAAGAGGCGGGGCTGCCGAGTGTTGAGGGCACAAGATCCGGAATTAAAGACCAGGATCCAAATAGGACTCTGCCTGTGACCTGCTCTGTGAGCTCCATAGCGTGTCTTTGTCCCCCTGAGCCTCAGGTGTGTCTTCAGCAAAAGAGGCTAAAGGCTGCACCTGCCCCTCGGGAGCGGGAAGCGCTCAGTGGACAGACTGCCATGACCACGTCTGTAGAGTGCTGGGCCCAGGCCAGGCCCGCGAGCACTGGGGCGGGAGCCCTCAGAGATCAGGCACTCGGAGGCCTGGGGCCATGTCACCTCCATCTTGAGCCCGTCAGGCCTGTCCCGCCAGCCTGAGGACAGAGCACAGATGGCATTTAATTGGGTGTGGCTCAAGCTGGGGGTGAGGGGGAGCCCGTTAGAGCTGCCTGGGGGACATGGCAGCTGCCATTGTCTCCATCAGTAGCAAAGCATAAGATGTCAACTCGTGACCACAGGCAAGGGCCCCTCGGGCACCCCTGACCCGCCTGAGAGGAAGGAAGTGGGAGGCCCAGTCTTAGCATTCTGGGGACCTGGATTCTCTCCTGCAGTGCCCCCAACATTTGAGAACCCCAGGACGGAGATGGTGAGCCAGGTGGCTGGGAGCCCTCTGGTCCTGACCTGTGACGTGACTGGGGTCCCTGCGCCTGCTGTCACTTGGCTGAAGGACAGGATGCCCGTTGGTGAGTGCATCACGTCCTTCTTAACTTTTTAGTGCCAAATATTCCTTTATTTAATGAAACAACAGTGAGAACAGAAGGAGTTGATGGTTGTTCGCCGTTCCTACCGGGCAAAATGAAAGGCTGCCAGCAGCCTGTAGGTCCCACCTGCTGTTTGTCTTTCAACATTATTGGCCCTTGAAATCTCAACATGGGGAACTGTTCCCACGGGGGCTCAAAGTCATCTTGAGTTTGTGCCTACAGTCGGCTCCCACACGATGGAAATGCAGGGTGGGTGTGGAGGGCCCCCCTGGCCTGACCGTGGGCTTGGCATTGGCCCCCAAAACTGCTCCTCCTGCAGTAACTCAGCTCTGCCCTGGCCCGGCCATCGGTCAGCCTCGCCCAGCCTTCATCCTGGCCTCACTCTTTTCCTCTCCTCCTGCACGGTCAGTCAGCAAATCCATCACTGTGTAGGCTGCTAAATGCCTCTGGGGCCAGCCCACTGCTCTCAACCCACGGCCTTCCCCATTCTAGCCACCACTGACCCCCGAGTAAGGGCAGCAGTCCCCACTCTGGTCTCCTGGCCCGCTCCGTGCCTCCAGTGCAGGATCCACACAGGGCAGAAGGGATCTCAAAGTGCAGCTCTGAGGGGGCCCTTTGTCTGTTGAATCCTTTTGTGGCTCTAGTCCTCAGAACCACAGCCCACAGCCCAGGAGGCCCTGCGGGTCCGGGCCAGCGCCCCCTCTCTGTCCAGCTCCAGGCCTCAGACAGGCCCAGCTGCTCTTTGCTCCTTGCACACGCCCCGCTCCCTCCGCTCTCTCTGTAACAGTTTGATTGAGATGTAATTCACATACTCTACGTCAGCCATTTAAAGAGTATGAATCAATTATTTTTAGTATCTTCACAGATCATCCTCACAATCGATTTTAAAACAATTTTATCACCCAAAAGGAAACCCCACACCTATTTCCCTTCATGCCCCATTTCCTCTCAAACCTCCCCACGCCACCCCACCCCACCCCAGCCCTCAGCAGCCACTAGCCTGCTTTCTGTCTCCATGTACTTGTCTCTTCTGGCCATTTCATATAAAAGGAATCATACAATATGTGGCCTTTTGTGTCTGGCTTCTTCCACTTAGCATCACGTCTTCAAAGTTCATCTGTATTGTAGCATGTGTCAGTTTTTCATTCTTTTTTAAAATTAAATCAAATTGTTTTTTCCGTATTCTTTTTTATGGCTGCATATCCCGTGTTCCATATCCACACGTAATATTGGGTGGATGTACTACTTGTCCTTCATCCTTTTGTCAGTTGATGGGCACTTGCGTTGTTTCCACCTGTTGGCTCGGATGAGTAATGTGCTGTGACCGTTTGTGTTCAGGTGTTTGTGTGCGCGTATGTTTTCCTTTCTTTTTGGTATCTACCTGGGAGGGGAATTGCTTCAGGCCCTGTTCCCTCTTGCCTCCAGCTCTCGGCACACGCTTCTTCCTCCCTGACATACCCGCCCTGAGTCCCCAGACCGCCTCCACTCTCGCCTGGCTGATTCGTACTCACCTCCAAGCCTCAAGTGAGGCTCGGCTCCTCCGGAAGACTTGCCTGATCTCCCGGCTCTGTCAGGGGCTTCCCGGGGCTGATCACACAGGATTGTGCCTGTTTCACTGTCCCTGAGCTCCCTGAGGACGGGGACCGTCCCACTCATCTTTGATTCCCGAGTCACAGTTGGACATGTAGCTGGTGCTCAAGACATTATGTGTTGAAAGGCTGGCTGGGCAGGCGAGGGTCTGGGCAAGGGCAGGTCAGCCTGGGCTGGTGCAATTCGAGTCGGCTTCAGGGCAGAGATGCAGCCGAGAGAATGAAGGGGGAGGCGTTCCAGGCTGGGGGTGGGCATGCAGCCTGAGCAGAGGCCCAGGGGGAGCCCCTGGCGTGACCTGCCTGGGGGACAGTGAGCGGCTGGCTCACTTCAATTGGAAGCCTCCATCAGTGGAACAGGGAGCTGGAGGGAGGGTGGGTGGTGAGGTGGGCCTGAGAGTCAGCAGGAAGAGGACCAAGTCTTGGACCCTGAAGGGAGTGGGGTCCCTTGGGAAGAAATGTCACAGTGGAAGGAAATAGGTTTTAAGGAATAGAGCAATCAAAGAGACCAGGCTGAGGAAGGTGGTGATGGAGATGGCAGGAGGCCTGGCCGCTGTCTGGGCCTCAGTTTCCCTACAAGCACAAGAAGGACGTGGATTATTCAATGATTCCTAGGGTTTTTGCAGCCTGTGAGCATGGGGGACAGGCACCTGCTCAGGGAGTCATGTGACTTTGGTGTCTGGGCCCAGTGGCGGCACCTGGGGCAGTGGGTCTGTGCAGGTGAAGGCCTGGCACGCCCCTCCATCCCACAGAGAGCAGCGTGGCGCATGGTGTGGTCTCCCGGGGCGGCCGCCTCCAGCTGAGTCGCCTGCAGCCCACCCAGGCTGGCACCTACACCTGCGTGGCCAAGAACGCCCAGGCTGAGGCCCGCAAGGACTTCATGGTGGCCGTGCTGGGTACGTCTGCGCCCTATGCCCCTCCCGGTGTGCCCCCTCCCCAACGCCTGGCCCTGCCACCACCCGGGCCTCACCGCAGCCCCTGCCACAGTGGCCCCCCGGATCCAGAGCTCGGGCGCCACGCAGGAGCACAACATCCTGGAGGGGCAGGACGTGCGGCTGGACTGCGAGGCTGACGGGCAGCCGCCACCCGAGGTGGCCTGGCTGAAGGACGGCGCCCCGCTTGGCCAGGGCGTGGGCCCCCACCTCCGGTAAGGCCCAGCCTGTGCCCTCCCCGCGCCCCCAGTGGGGCCCGCGGAGCCTCACGCAGCCGCCCTGGCTCTCCCTCCCTGGCAGCTTCTACCTGGACAGCGGCTCCCTGGTGCTGAAGGGCCTCAGGGCCTCGGACTCGGGCGCCTACACCTGCGTGGCCCGCAACGCGGCGGGGGAGGACGCCCGGCTGCACACCGTGAGCGTGCTGGGTGAGCTGCCCGACCGTCGCGGGGCCTCCCCTGGGGCATCCAGAGGGGCTGGGGGGGCCGGGATGGCCGGGATGCAGGAGACCTGGTTCAGGCCGCAGCCACACCCACACCGTGAGCCAGGCCACTGTCTGACCTCCGGGCCTCCGCCCCCCGCCTCAGACGAGGCACAACCACCCCAGCTGAGGGGGCGGCAGGAGAGTCGGGGGATAAAGGAAATGAGAAGAGGGCCACAGGGTGTGGCTATGTCCCCCAGGCCCTGGGCTGCATCCTCACCTGGGGTGGGTGTGGCTCTGAAGCCCCAGATGTGATAGCTGCTTGCAGCAAAATTTTAGGTGTCAGTGCCACCTCCTGGAGCTTCTCTGGGAGGAGCCCACGTCCCCTCCCCAGACCCCCTCACTGCCTCTCTTTTCTTCTTTTCTCTCCGTGCCCTCCACAGTGCCTCCCACCATCGAGCAGGGGGCAGAGGGCGCGGGGACCCTGGTGAGCAGGACTGGGGAGCTGGTGACCATGGCGTGCCCCGTGCGGGGCTCCCCACCCATCCGCATGAGCTGGCTCAAGAACGGCCTGCCCCTGCCGCTCTCCCAGCGCACCCACCTCCACAGCTCGGGCCGCACCCTCAGGTAAGGGAGCAGCTGCCCGGCCCACTGACCTGCAGATCACAGGCCCCAGGTACATGCTTCATGCAGCTCGGGCTTAAAAACACATCTGAATGGTTTTTAGAATAAAAATAATATAAACGTGCAGAGGTTTATGACGGGGGAGAACGAGAGGACCCCACTCCCAAATGGAACCCCAGAGATGACAGTGGCCTCTGCCCTCAGGCTCTTACAGCCCAGGGAGGGAGGCACAGCTTCAGGTTGCACCCGACTCAGCTTGACCCAGGGTGGAGGAAATCAGGGAAGGCTTCCTGGAAGAAGGTGCCTGAGCGAAGTCTTCATGCCTTCAGCAACACTTACAGAGTCCTTGCTGTTCCGGGTGCAGTTCCAGGCACCAAGATAGAGCAGTGAGCAAGATGAAGCCTCTGCTCCTGCAGCCTCGGGGAGGGAGGGAGGGAAAATAAACAGATATAAAAGTGAAATGTCACAAGGGATGTGTGCTCCGGAGAATAAACTAGGGTGAGGGGGTGGGAGGTGGCAGTGGAGGGTGCCACTTTAGGATGGTCAGCGAGAGGTGCTCGGATAAGGTGGCACTTGAGTAGAGCTTGAAGGAGGTGAGAGAGGGAGCTTCCAGGCAGTGTTGGAACAGCAAATTCAAAGGCCATGAGGCGTGCATGTGCCTGTGTGTTCAAGGAATAGAGTCGGGGAGTGTTGGTGGGAGGAGGCCAGGGGACAAAGGACCTTGTACGTCCTTGGAAGACGGGTTTTCCTACAGGGATAGGGAGAGCCCTGGGAGGGTTTCACAGAGAAGCCTCATGATGCGACATTTTTTTCTTGTTTCTTGTGGTAAAATACGTATAATATGAAATTTAGCATTTTAACCATTTTTAAGTGTACAGTTCCCTGGCATTAAGTACATTCACATTGTGGTGCGACCATCACCACCATCCGTCCCCAGAGCTCTTTCATCTTCCCACACTGAAGTTCTGTCCCCATTAAACACTCACGCCCCGTTCCCCGGCCCCAGCCCCAGCCCCAGCGTCTCCCTTCTGTCTCTATGCATCTGACGACTCCGGGGGCCTCATGTCAGTGATTTGTTTTTTTGTGTCTGGCGTATTTCAGTTAGCATGATTGTCCCCAAGGTTCACCCATGTGGTAGCACCTGTCAGGATTTCCTTCCTTTTGTGGCCGTATCATCTTCCATCCTGTGGATGGACCACGTTTTGTTATCCGTTCATGCGTCGATGGACGCTTGGGTTGTGTCTACTTTTTGGCTCTTGTGAATGTGCTGCTGTGATCATGGGTGAATGTACTGTCTGTTTGAGTCTCTAAATTCTTTTGGGTTGTGACTTAGGTTTTTAGACAACCCTTCTGCCTGTTGTGTGGACAACAGACTGTGGTGCCAAGGGCAGAGCGGGGAGGGTCGTTAGGGGAGCCACGTGGCCTGGATCAGAGCCGTGTGGCGGAGGCCGTCAGAGCTGGCAGTGTGTGGGGGATGAGAGGCATGGAGGAGCTGAGGACGACTCTGGGGGCTTTATCTGGGAACCTGGAAGGCTGCGGGCCTGTTGTCTGAGACGGGACCCCTGTGGGAGGGGCGGACTGAGGGGAGGAGTTTCACCACGGTAGTGGAGGGGCTCATCGACATCAGGGACAAGGGCAGCCGGCAGTCGCGGCTCCACTCGGGATTTCAGGAGACAGACCTTCAGGGACATCAGCAAACAGGAGGCGCTGGAGGCGGGGAGTGGCTGCAGCCCCGAGGAACGAGTGTGGACTGTGTCCCGGCCACTAGTTTGGGGACCAGTCTAAAGGACCCAGCAACGGAACCCCAGGTGGCCAGGGCGGGGGGGCAGGAGGAGTAGGAGGACATCCAGGAGGACCATGCTGTCCCGGAAGCCCAGTGAAGACACACTTCAGGGTCACCAGGGACACTAAGCAGCTCAGGAGGAGTGTTAGGGGCGAAAGGGGGTTCAAGAGAAAGTGGAGGGACACACAGTGGAGACAGTGAGTGGAGGCAACTCTGGCGAGCCCTGAAGGCAAACAGGGATTGTCTTTCTAGAAGGGGGTGTGCTAGCAGGCTGCCCTAGGGGTGGGACGTGGAGGCCCTGGAACGTGGGAAGCAGGGCGTCCGGCTGCAGAGGGAGCCGGTGAAGAAGGCAGCCGGGCCGGGCGGGGAGCTGGGGCTTGATTCTGGGGGCCCGGCAGCCACAGCTGGGCCTGTGCTGTGTCTCCCAGCTGCCCCTCGGGCTGCAAGCTGTTGGGAGACAGGATGCAAAAGGGAGGGGCTGTTTCCACCAAGCCCGCCTCTCTCTCTCCCTCTCCCCTCCCGAGGCGTTCAGGATTTCCCAGGTGCAGTTGGCAGACTCTGGCATCTTCACCTGTGTGGCTGTGAGCCCGGCTGGCGTGGCCGACAGGAACTTCACCTTGCAGGTGCACGGTACGGTGCAGGGGGTGGAATAAGCGGGTCCTTTGGCCCCACAAGTACTCGTTGGACACTGTGGTGTGCCAGGCCCTTGCCAGGCACAGGGATGCGGCAGTGAGCAGAGGTGGCCCCTGACACCAGGAGGTCGGTGCGGGAAGCAACTCTGTAAAGAGACATCGGCATTTCAGGCCACTAATTGATCCCAGGGGAAGGAGAGTGCTCCGTGAGAGCACAGAGGCGGGCACCTGGCCTCCAGGGCTCAGGGAAGGTTTTCTGGAAGAGGTGAGGTCCAAGCCAAGGACAGGTGAGGTCCAAGCCAAGGACTGGTGATGAGAAGGAGTTGTCCAGAAGAAGGACAATAGAAGCAGCCTGTGTAAAGGTCCAGGGGTGAGGGCTGCCTGGCGAGGAATAAAATGACTCTTGCCCACACTTTTGCCCTGTGCAGAGCCCCCTGTCCTGGAGCCAGTGGAGTTCCAGAATGACGTGGCAGTGGTCCGTGGCTCCCCGGTGCTCCTCCCCTGTGAAGCCCGGGGCAACCCCCCACCCCTAGTGTCGTGGATGAAGGATGGGGAGCCTTTGTTGTCCCAGAGCCTCGAACAGGGACCAGGCCTGCTGCTGGAGAGCGCGGAAGCTGGTGACTCCGGGAGCTACTCCTGCGTGGCCGTGAGCGAGGCGGGGGAGGCAAGGAGGCATTTCCAGCTGACAGTGATGGGTGGGTCACCTGCCCCAGCGTCAGCTTCTCTGGGCCTGGCGGGGAGGGTGGGGCTCTGGGGGCGATGCAGAAGGCGGTGAGAGAGGGGAGCCCCTCCTGGGGTAGCCGCCTGGGAGGGGGGCTTGGGGAACAGCCGCTTCACGTGGGACACCTCGCTGACCTTGCTGCAGGGGCTGGGCGGCCGGGGTGCTTCGTTCCTGGGGCTGTGCTCCTCGGTCTGTACCCCAAACCTCGCAAAGCAGGGACAAGAGGCACTGAAAGCTGGGGGCAGAGCCCTAGATCTCAAGCACAAGATTTTGCAAGTTTTGTGCCATATTGGAAAGACTGGTGTCAATTGTGCGTTCCCCTCCACACCAAGTCCTTGTTGGTTTTGAAGCACAAATAATTGTCCCAGGGAGATGGGCCCGTAGTTTTTCACTTTTTTTGGACCCTCCAGCCCAAGCCCAGCCCACCCCAACTGCTGTCAGCATCCGGAGGCTGGGTGGCTGGGGACACATCCCAGCTCCCTGCCCTCTGTGTGCAGCCCCCACGGCTGACCCAGGGTCGCGTGTCTTGCAGATCCCCCGTACATCGAGGACTCGGGCCAGCCTGCAGAGCTGTCACTGACCCTTGGTGCCCCCTTGGAGCTCCGCTGCAATGCCCGGGGCACCCCCCCACCCAATGTCACCTGGCATAAGGACGGGCAGGCCTTGAGCAGGCCGGAGGACAGCAGCAGGGCCGGGCGGGTGCTCCGGGTGGAGGGTGTGCAGGTGCTGCGGCCACGCCCACTGGGGGATGAGGCTGGGGGAGGGGAGGGGAGGGACCTGGCAACACTTGGCAAAGTTTGTCTGAGCACCTCCTTTGTGTGGGGTGTAAGGCTGTGGAGATGACCCAGCTGGGCCATGCCCTTGGCAGCTCCCAGCTAGGCCAGAACCAAGCTGATGCAGAAAACAGATGAATCCCCAGCCCAGCCATAGAAGGGCTGGTGCAGTCATGGGGCACTTCCTGGAGGAGGCAGGCTTTACCGTAGCCCTAAAGCAAGGGTGAGCGGGAGATAAAGAAGAAACATCCCAGAGCGGGAAATGAGTTGGTTGGAAAGGCGAGATGGCAGCCTCAGCAGGCCCGAGCCTGCATCCCGGGTCCTTAGTTGTGTAGGAAGGAAACCAGATCAGGAGGTGGGCAGGCTGGGGCCGGAGGCAGCTGCTCACCCTGCTCCATCCCCAGGTGGGCGATGCTGGGCTGTACACTTGCCTGGCCCAGAACCCTGCTGGCGAAGCCGAGAAGAGCTTCCGGGTCAGGGTTCAAGGTAGGGGATGCCAGGGTGAAGGCGGGAGAGGGAGGCAGGATGGGGCCTGCAGGGGCGAGTCCATCTCTCATGCCCTCTCTTCCCTGCCCAGCCCCCCCCAAACATTATTGGGCCCCAAGGCCCCCGCTTTGTGGTTGGCCTGGCCCCAGGGCAGCTAGTCCTGGAGTGCTCAGTGGAGGGGGATCCGGCTCCCGAGATCGAGTGGCACCGAGATGGCGTCTTGCTACAGGTCGGTGCCAGGCTGGGGACCCAGGGGCACTGCCCACTGTCCCTCTCAAGCCCCAGACCCTGACCAGATTGGATCCCCGGTGCCAAGGGCCTGCTCTGTGCCAGCACTTTGCACACCTGCTGTCCTGACGTTCTCCACCCCATTATTATTGTCACCCCACATTATGGGTGGGGACACTGAGGCAAGGCTGAGATTTGCACCCAGGGCTTCTGAGGCAAGCCTGTGTCCTTCCCCTTGTACCTTTGAGCTGTGCTTGGTGACTGTGTGAGCTGGGGCCTGTTACTGAGGTTCTCTGTGCTCACCCCTGAAATGGGGCCGATTTGTGGACCCGATCTGAGCTGGAGTGCCCCCTGCAACATCCCCGAGGGGCAGAGCTCCCGGGGCGGGGTGCTTGCTCCCTCCCACAGGAGCCTGTTTCCCCCAAGGGTCCTGGGCATCAAGTCAGGGGCTGCAGGCCAGCCTGGGATGGGGCAGAGGCCACTGTCTGGCCCACCGGTTGCTTGGTCCTCCTCACCTGGTTTCTGGGGGCTGGGCTGGCCCGGCCCAGCGCTGATGAGGGTCTCCCCACTCGGGGGGGGCGCTGTACAGGCGGACGCCCACACACAGTTCCCAGAGCACGGCAGGTTCCTCCAGCTGCAGGCCCTGAGCACGGCCGACAGCGGCAACTACAGCTGCACAGCCCACAACGCCGCGGGCAGCACCAGTGTGGCCTTCCGCGTGGAGATCCACAGTGAGTGGGCCCCAGCCCGCCCACCCGCCCACCCCCCTTTGAGTGACGGGCTCCCAGCACCCACTCCTCTGTGCCCTTCTCCAGCGGTGCCCACCATCCGGCCGGGACCACCCACAGTGAATGCCTCCGTGAACCAGACAGCCCTGCTGCCCTGCCAGGTGGACGGTGCGCCCCCGCCCCTTGTGAGCTGGCGGAAGGACGGGGCCCCCCTGGATCCTGGGAGCCCCAGGTGGGAGCTGGAAGGGCAGGGCACTGGGAGGGTGTCAGGTGACTCTGCGGGCTGTAAACAGAAACCCATGTGGGCAGTCGGAGCAGAAAGATGGCTGCACCATCAGGACACGGGTCTTCTCAGAACCCAAGCACAGGCGTGCCCGCTCATTAAGGGCGTCGAGAGCCCGGGTGCTGTCTGTCCATCTGTCTGGTTTTGACTCTTGGTTGCTAAGCTCTGTTTCTGGGTGCATGGGCTCCATGTCTCCCTCTCAGACCGGTTTTCCGTATTTTCTTTCTCTGTGAACACGGCAGAGATGGTCCCACAGCCCCCAAGTTGTCACTGCTCAGTTCACACAGCCTGCAGAGCTGGCTGTGGATCCCAATTCCAAATTCCCAGGGCAGAGAATTCCACTGGCCCAGCCTGAGTGACGTGTTCATCCCCAGTCCAATCGGTGGTGGCCGGGGGCGGGGTTACACCATACAGACCTGGCCCTTGGGAAGGGGCGGTGCTCAGATCCAGGGGCCATTCTCCTAAAGAGCAGGGGTGCCCCTGCTGGTGGCTCTTGAGGAGAGGCCAGGCCCAGGTGGGAGCACGGGAGGCCCAAAGCAGCCCCTCTTGCCCATTCTGATGTTGGGTTGGGGTGTGGTCGCTGCCCTTGGCCGTGACCCCTCTGACCTTGGCCTCATGGATGTAGGACTGCTGAGTTAGGACCCTCTTTCTGGGAAGGCTGGAGGCAGAGGGAGGTCTTGCTGGAGATTCCACCCGGGGTGCAGCCCCTCGCAGGGCCTCTCTGGTCTGCTGTCCCCATGGCAACCCCTCCCTGTATTCCAGGTTGCAGGTTCTGCCAGAGGGTTCCCTGAGGATCCAGCCAGTCCTCGCCCAGGATGCCGGCCACTACCTCTGCCTGGCATCCAACTCTGCGGGCTCCGATCGGCAGGGCCGTGAGCTCCGGGTCTTCGGTAGGTGGACAGGGGAAAGTGTGCTCCTTGCCTCGGCATATACCCTCTGTCTGGGCTGGGGCCTGCTGAGTTTCTGAGTCATCCTAGCTGTCAGGAGCTGAGAGCAACAGGCTCCAAATGTTTTGACCGTGAAGCCCATTTGTAAAAAGTTCTGAGCATGCACACTCAAAAGATGCATATTGATTTTTATGCATATATTACGCACACTTAGTCCTGTACTGTTATTTGAGTGAGCGATAAAACATGTGCGAGACGTAAACCATTTGAGAGGACGGGATTCAGAACCCCTGACCTGAGAGCTCTCGTCTGCTCTTTCCACTCCAATCGGTCACCCTGGTGGAGGTGGCACCGGTGGGCCCGGGCCTGGGTGGGGCTGGTGGCGAATTGCACCCTGGAGGCCTCCTTCAAGGGGAGGTGGTTGGGGGGGACGCCAGCCTCAGGGGTGAGCAGAGGCCCATCACCCCGGCTTTGGGAGTCTGTGGGAGGACCCCGTGGGGGGGATTCTCCTGCCTCCTCGGGGATGGGTTGAAGGTGGTAGCGCCTGGCCTCCCCCAATCCTGCACCCCGTCTCCTGACGACTTCTCTCTTCCCAGAGCCTCCGGCCATCGCCCCCAGCCCCTCCAACCTCACGCTGACCGCCCACACCCCCGCCTTGCTGCCCTGTGAGGCCAGCGGCTCCCCCAGGCCCCTCGCGGTCTGGTGGAAGGACGGACAGAAGCTGGACCTCCACCCGCAGCAGGGCGCCTACCGGTACTGAGCTGTGCCTGCCCATGGCGTCAGGAGACGCTCGGGTGGGGAAGGGCACGCCCGTCTCACGGAGGGCGCGCCGGGTCAGAAACGAGGCAGGGCCGTGCTCCAGTCTCACCGAAGCCAGCACCAGAACTTGGGTCCCGACCTCAGAGGGGCACCCTTACACCGAGATGCCTGGCAGGGCGTCGGGTGGGGGGACACACAGCCAAACAGAAAACCGTTACAGTCACTGTTTAAAAACATTCAGGAGCCCACGTTCCTGTGGGCTGAGCTGGACCCATGGGAGCCTCGCTCTCCCCGTCTGTCAAATGCAGCTCATCCTTAAATGACCCCTGGGAGCCTTAGAGGAGCCAGGTCATGGGTCAATTCACCCAGGATTTGCTGTGTTGGGTGCCAGGGGCTCCTGGAGCTTTACGACCACAGTGGGTGTTCAGAAAATGCCAGCCATCCTGGTCAGGGGTCTGGATGTGGTCGCTGCTGCATCCTAGAGGTCATCGCAGTGGCGATCGTAGAAAACACATGGGGTCACAGAGAAACAGGGATGAAGATTAAAGTCGCCCACAAACTCGACAGCTAGACCTTTGGGGGTGGAAATTTCTAGAAGAAACTTCTAAAGTCAGGGTTGGGGGCCAGACACCCCCCTGGCTTCAGATTCCTCGGGCAGGAGACCATGGCTGGCTTGTGACTCAGCAGACAATTGTCTGTCTGTCTGTCTGTCCATCTCAGGCTCCTGCCCTCCAATGCTCTGCTCCTCGCAGCCCCCGGCCTCCAGGACACAGCCCAGTTTGAGTGTGTGGTGAGCAACGAGGCTGGTGAGGCCCGCAGGCTCTACCAGGTGACCGTTCACGGTGAGTTAGGGCCGGGGCAGCACCTCCCTCCCTCCCCTGGGTGCGCTCTCTGCCTGCGGGGACTTGCGCTGGCTCCCTCTCAGCCTTCAGGGGCCACCTCCTCCAGGAGGCCC
Source organism: Equus quagga (assembly GCF_021613505.1). Lineage (NCBI taxonomy): Eukaryota > Metazoa > Chordata > Mammalia > Perissodactyla > Equidae > Equus > Equus quagga. Next base: position 90,870,631 of record NC_060267.1, read on the forward strand.
TCTCTGATCTGCCCAACACGCACTGACATGACCCTGGCTCCAGCACAGTTCCTGGCACATGGGAGCTTACAGGAGAGGCCTCTGCCCAATCCAGAATGTTCTAAACCCAAATCTGATCTTGTCCTCACTGTGGTTGAACTCCTTCCCTCCACGGCCCTCCGGACAGGATGCAAGGTGTCACCTGGGCCCACCAGGTCCCGTGCAGTCTGGCCCCGCTGAGCCCCCAGGTTCAGCTCACCCCATGGCCTGCCTTGCTCTGGGATCCAGTCTTGCTGCTCAGCTTTTTGTTCCTCACCTCAGGGCCTTTGCACATGCTGTTCTCTCTGCCATGAACACCCTTCACCCAGTTGACCCCTTCTTTTCCTTCAGATCTCAGGTTAAATGCCACATCCCCTGGAGGCCCTCTCTGGCCTCCCCGACTCTAAGCTCCCTTCTCTCGTGAGCCACTCCCTCAGGCCTCTGGCTCCTACAGGAGCGTGGTGGTTCATAACTGTCGCCCACGCCCAGCAAAAAGTACTTCCTGAGTGAGCGAATGTGGCTTCTGCCCTTTGCCCCTCCCTCCCTGGCCCTTCGTCACCTCGTCTGTCACCTGGTGTCCTAGTCTCTGTTTCCAGTTCTCACCCACCCGGCCCGGGGCTGTGCGCTCCCCAGCAGACCTCGGCAGGGCCCCCAGCCTTGTCTTGCGTTTCAGTGCCCCCCACCATTGCCGACGACCAGACGGACTTCACCGTGACCAAGATGGCACCTGTGGTCCTCACCTGCCACAGCACGGGTGTGCCGGCCCCAGTGGTGTCCTGGAGCAAGGCGGGCACCCAGCTCGGGGTTCGGGGGAGCGGCTATCGTGTCTCGCCCGCGGGTGAGTAAGGGTGAGCCCCGGGAGCCGCTGCTGAGGGCGCACCAGGGGGATCGGGCAGAGGGTGTGAAAGCAGCCCCCTGGGGCCATGTGGTAGAGCATGACGAAAGCTCTGGCCTGGCTCTGCCATTACCTCGCTGTGTGACCTGCGAGAACCCCCTTGCCCTCTCTGGGCCTCAGTATCCCCATCCATGCACTAGAACGTTGATGTCCATCAGTGGTTCCCTGAAGCCAGTTGGCAAGTCAGTGCTGTTTCATGGCAAAATGAGGACAATAACAGCCGTGTGAGAGTCTTCATAAAGCCAGTTTTGTTAGAAGGATGGTCCTTTATTCTGAAATTATGCCTTTCTTAATATTCTGGTGTTGCAGGTTCATTTCTTTTGTGAAATTAAGGTGATAGCAGATGGTGACTTTTAAAATGTCTTTGTTCACCAAAATAAAAAGTTGGCAACTTTATGAGGATTTAAATTAAATTTGTTAGTCGGTTAGTTAATGAAATCTGAGCACCGCTGGCCAGATGTGTGGTTTTCAAATTCTCTTGGATCCAAAGGATTGCCAAGTGGTTGAATCTTGACAAAATCAAAATTCTGACAAGTGGTTACAGGGAAGCCCAACTGTAAAACAGCCGAGGTTCTGGTTCCATCCAGGGCCGCAGTGGGGGCGACAGGGTGGTCCAGAGTCCCGTGGTCCTCCCTTCCTCACCCACCCGGCAGGCCCCCAGGGGTCCACGGAGCACAGTTTAGAAACCACTTCTCTGGACTGCTGAGGTGCAGCCTGTGGTCTGAGAAGGTTAAAATGGTGTTTACTGAGCACCCAAGGCTAAGGGAGAACAGAGGAGACAGTAATCCAGGGAGGCTTCCTGGAGGAGGTGAGTCTTGGGCAGAGCATGGCGAGGATAGCAGGGCGAGGGCCTGTGGAACGATGGATGGGCCAGGCATTCCAGACAGGGCTGTGGCAGGTCCTGGAACATCCCAGCCGGAAGGGTCTAGAGATCTTCCTGTCTGATTCCTCATTGTACACATGGGGAAACTGAGGCCCAGAGAGTAGAAGGGACTTGCCCACAGTTACGCTCTGGGGAGGGAGCAGGCCTAACACCCAGGCTCCCCATGCTGCTGACAAATGGGCAGGGGGCAAATTGAGTGGCAGGGACCAGAAGACTCCCGGGTTGGGGGCTGGGAGAGCTCTGCCAGCTCCATCACTGGGGATGTGTGTCCGGTGCCCTCGCCCTCTCCACAACCTGTTCCCACCCACAGGCGCCCTGGAGATCCGGCAGGCTCTCCCCATCCACACCGGCCGCTACACCTGCACGGCCCGCAACTCCGCGGGCGTGGCCCACAAGCACGTGGTCCTCACTGTGCAAGGTAAGGGCCCCGGCCCAGACAGCGGTGACCTTGGGGGCCAGGGGGCAGGCGGAGAGCAGGGGCAGGTGGGGCTGGGGACTGAGAGGAGGCCCCAGGGGCCGGCGGCCCAGACCTGCCTCTGATCTCATTCCTGATGGAATTCTTTGGGAGAAAAGAGTCAACCTTCCCGTGTCCTCCATTCAGAGGGTTCCAGAACCCCTTGTTCCCTTTAGTGACCTCTCTCTCCAGTGCTCGGCAGCGCCTGGCTGGAGGGGCCTGGGTGTTCAAGGCGTCCCCAGGGACCTCTGCAGCCCTGTTCCTTTGCAGCCTCCCCGGTGGTGAAGCCGCTGCCCAGCGTGGTGCGGGCCGTGGCAGAGGAGGAGGTGCTGCTGCCGTGCGAGGCCTCGGGCATCCCCCGGCCCAGCATCGCCTGGCAGAAGGAGGGGCTCAGTGTGCCTGCAGGTGAGCCTGCTCTGCAGCCAGTGTGAAGCCAGGAGAAGAGATGCTCCTGGGGTCCTCCGCCTACCCACTGGGAGGTCCCAGAGCGTGCACCCACCCCCTGTCACCTCCTTTCACCACCCAGAGCCTGAGAGTCCACCTGAGCCCTCGGGGGCTGAGCTGGAAGGTCGGAGGGGCAGCCTGGCTGGACTCCACGTCCAGCTTCCGTGCTCACTCTGTCCCCCCCACCTCCTGTGACCACAACGGGTCACCTGCTGCCTGGTCACACAGAGCAGCCCACGCCGCCCTCCTGCCCTCCTGGTGGGTCCTGCTGCCCCGCCACCAGCCCCTCTTTCCTCCCACCAAATCCAGGAGTGAATGCCCAGATTCTGCCCAGCGGACAGCTGCGGATTGTCCGGGCTGGCCCAGAGGATGCCGGGAACTACTTCTGCATCGTTCAGAACAGCGCAGGCAGCGCCGTGGGGAAAACGCGGCTGGTGGTGCTAGGTGGGCCGGGGAGGTGGACGAGGTGGGCCCCAGTGAGCTGGGGGCGTCAAGGCCCCTGAGAGCTGCTCCCTCCCCTTCCCGGCTCTGGTCCTGGGCGAGCACGTCCCTGTGTCCTCCCCCTACTGTGTCCTCCCCCTACCCCAGCACGGCCTGTGGTTCTAGAAGGAATCAGGAAAAAAACGTCTTCTCCCATCGTGCACCCGAGGTCTGGCTTCAGACAGTCACTGTGATCCCCTCGCCTCCTCTGGCCCCTCGTGGGACACTAGTCCTGTCACCCCTCATTCATTTTGGCTTTCTAGTAGCAAGAACCATTTCTGTCCCTTCAGTCGCTGTGTGTGCCTATGTGTGCAATGGGGTCACCCTGTCCTAACTTCACCAAACTCGAGTCGCCAGATTGTCCAGACCACGGGCAATGGCCTGTGACCAGGCAGCTGGTGGGGACAGCAGAGGGGGGTGAAGGACAGCGCTGGAGGCTTGGCCAGGTGCCAAGGGCACTGGGGCAGACGCAGCAGCACCCCCAGCCCAGCCCAGGGCCGAGTGGACCCCCTCTCCCCACAGTCCCACCCGTGATCGAGACTGGCCTCCCTGACCTGTCTGCCACCGAAGGCTCCCACGCCCTCTTGCCCTGCACGGCCCACGGCAGCCCCAAGCCCGACATCACCTGGGAGAAAGATGGCCAGCCTGTGTCGGGAGCCGAGGAGAAGTTCACCATCCAGCCGTCTGGGGAGCTGCTGGTAAAGAACTCGGAGGTGAGGGCCCCGCCCCGGAGCACGGGGGAGAATAACAGCACCAAGAGCAGCAAACGGCTGCTGGGTGCCCCGTTTGTCGTGCTCTGTGCTGAGCGCTGTGCGGCTTTTAATCCCAGGAACCTGGAGAAGTAGGTGTTAGCATCCCGAGTACAGATGAGGAAACCGAGGTTCAGAGTGTACCCGGTTTCTTCAAGACATGCTGTTGCCAAGAGGCAGAACCGAGATTTGAATCAGGCCCTCTGCGGCTAGTTCCTGGGGGCAGGAGGGAGCCCTGGACGGGGCAGCGGGTGGGGTTGGCAATGACTTTGTGTCTTCAAACTGCACGTCATAGATGTTGACCTGAGCCAGGGCGTGGATGGGGTCCCCCACCCCGTTCCCCCATCAGCACTCAGATTCTGTAATTAGAAAGTGGGCTGCTCTCCAGACGATGGGCGTCTGCTCAGTGGGAACACCTGGAGGGCGTCTGGGGGCCTCAGACCCTGCCACACAGGGAGCCAGGTAGTGCAGTGGTGAGCGCCCTGGCCCTGCTCTAATGCACCACGAAACTTCTCCTCCCCCGGAAGGCACCAAAAGTAGGCCTGCCTCAGGGCCAATGCGAGCGTGGACGGGCTGGTGCAGGTCATGTTCCCAGCACAGGGCCCGGTGGGCAGCAGGCGCTCAGTGAGCAGTAACTGTTGGGATCCCGTGGTCCAGCCTCGGATTACGAAGGTGCCGAGGTGTGAAGGCTGCAGGGAAGTGCACTGGTGCAGTGTTGGAGCCGAACCCTTTGATAGCCGTGTGACCTTGGGCCAGTGACTTTGCCTGTCTGGGCTGGAGGCTCCATGGGAACCTGCCGGGGAGCGGGTCCCTGGGGATATTCCGGCCATTCCAGGGGTAGGGGAAGTTCCCATGCTGACCCCTCCCTTTGCGCACAGAGCCGGGACGCCGGCACCTACACCTGCACCGCCGAGAACCCTGTGGGCCGCGCCCACCGCCGCGTCCACCTCACCATCCTGGCGCTGCCCGTCTTCACCACCCTGCCCGGGGACCGCAGCCTGCGCCTTGGGGACAGGCTGTGGCTTCACTGTGCAGCCCGGGGCAGCCCTACGCCCCGCCTTGGCTGGACTGTCAACGGCCGACCAGTCACAGGTCTGGTGGGATGGGGACTCAGGACCCTGGGAGGTGGAGGAGGGCGGGCAGGTGGGGAGATCCAACCTGGTGGGGAGGAAGAGGGCGTCAGTCAGCCCTGCGGGTTGTGGGTCTCCAGACTTGGTCCTGTGCGGGCAGGCACGGCAAACACACGTGTGGCCGTATGTGACCAGTCAGTCCCATGTCAGACATGGCAAGGAGCCACCTGTGAAAAAGACTCAACCTCGGAGACCTCAGGGCCAGGACAGAGGCCTGTGTTCTGGCCCAGAGCAGCTGTTCCCGTTGTGGGCCCATCGGCAAACCCCTTTCCCAGGGGCTCTGTCCTCCCACCTGTCCCCAGGTGATGTTTAGGGAGGCACAGGGCCCATAAGATATACAGTTGGTGTTCAATAAATGCCTGCTGAGGGCCTGGCCCGGTATCATAGTGGTTAAGTTCACACACTTTGCTTTGGTGCCCTGGGGTTCATGGGTTCGGATCCCGAGTGCTCACCTATGCACCACTCATCAAGCAATGCTGTGGCAGCATCCCACATACAAAATAGAGGAAGATTGGCACAGATGTTAGCTTAGGGCTAATCTTCCTCAGCAAAAAAAAAAAAAAAAAAAAAAAAGTCTGATGAACTGATGAATTGCTAAATGCCCTCCATTGCAAGGTGATATTTTCAGACCCCGCTTGCCCGAGTCCAGGTGCCGTGAGTTGTGTGCACAAGCTCTCCTCTGCACACCTGCACAGAAGGCTCTACCCCAGCATGTGCTGGGGAGGGGGCTCGGCGAGTGACTCAGCCTCTCCTGCCCGGCTTCCTCCTCGGAAGGTGGAGACCACAGGGTGCTGAGGCTGGAGGATGTGACGTAGGGCCTCGCCGAGAGTAAAGGCCCATCAGTGGTGGCACATGTCCTCATTCCTGGCATAGGGCAGTGCCTGACCCGCGACACGGGGACTGAGTCCGGCAGTGGACTCCGTCTGTGTGTAAATCGCAGCCGTGTGGCTCTAAGGGCTGCGTGTGACTTGGCCCCGGAGACCCGCCCTGGGCCCCATCGCGCTCACGGTCTGGACTGCAAAGGCAGATGGGCAAGGGCACATCCTTCAGCCGCATCCTCTGATATGGGCCATGCCTGCCGTGAGCCAGTCCGACTCGGTCAGGCTTCCACCAGGGAGAAGGGACACCTGTTTCTATGTCTTTATTAAGCACCTGCTGGGTACCCCGGCCTAAGTTAAGTGTTCAGGGCAGAAGGTCCCTGGCACCCTGGGCTCAGAGCCCCCTGGGGCCTCTCTTTCTCTGCCACAGAGGGGGTGTCCGAACAGGACGGGGACAGCACGCTGCAGAGAGAGGCAGCCACCAGAGAGGACAGCGGGACCTACGTGTGCTGGGCCGAGAATACAGTGGGCCGCGTGCAGGCGGTCAGCTTCGTCCACGTGAAGGGTAGGGCGTGAGCCATGTGGCCTTTCTCGAGACCTCCCGGAGCCCGATCTATTGATTTCTCTAAGAAACCGGCCCTTGACCTCAGGACTAGTAATTCTGCACTGTGGTTGTGTGTTAGAATTCCCCAGGACTTTTTTTTTTTTTTTTTTTTTTTTAAAGATTTTATTTTTTCCTTCTTCTCCCCAAAGCCCCCCGGTACATAGTTGTGTATTCTTCGTTGTGGGTTCTTCTAGTTGTGGCATGTGGGACGCTGCCTCAGCGTGGTCTGATGAGCAGTGCCATGTCCGCGCCCAGGATTCGAACTAACGAAACACTGGGCCGCCTGCAGCGGAGCACGTGAACTTAACCACTCGGCCACGGGGCCAGCCCCTAGAATTCCCCGGGACTTTATGAAATACCGAGGCCCAGGTCCACCCCCGACCCATGGACCAGGCTCTCTGGGGTGGGGCCTGGGCATCCGCATTTCATACGCTCGCCAGAGGACCCGGCTGCAGGTAGGATAGAGAGCTGACCATCCGCCTCAGCTGGAAGGTGCCAGGGTGAGAGGAGGGCACGGGCCAGGGCACCCTGGCAAACACACCTGAAGCTCTCCAGGTGGCTGCCCGTTCCCCCGCAGCCCTGCTCCACCAGGCGCAGCACTGTAACCCGCGGTGACGCCACGACTTGGGAGGCTCGATTTCAGGACGGGTGGGGCTTGATGGAGGGGAACGAGCAGCCCGAGGCACCGGGACACAGCTGCAGCTGTGGGTAGATTCCACCTCGAGAAACCAGCAAGGATGGAAACCGCACAGAGCATCCGAGAGTGGTTTAAGATTTGCGTGAAATGAGAGTCAGGGATGTCTTAGGATTGCTGTGTCCAACAGAGGTGTCCTCATGATCAGGGCGTCCTTGTTTCCCAAAGTACCCAGCAGGTCCCCTGCAGCCAAGGTAATCCACCTATGAGAGCCAATATGCAACGCTCGAAGCACTGCCGCCCCTCCTGCGCCTGCCACAGGCATCACTAGTCAGTCACAGCACGATTCCCCCTCACCTGCAAGTCTTTCTCAGCTCAGTGCTCTTGGCAGCCGCTGCCGGTCCGTTCCACTTGACCCTGGGCACGGAAGCGGCTTGCCATCCCTGATGCGTTGCCTAGACACAGCCACGCTGGGCCAGCAGGAGCCTCTGCAGGCCCCTGGGGTCTGGCGGGCAGGCCCCTGGGGGTGGGTTTGCAGGAGCCTGAGCCTGAAGGGAACTTCCTTTCTGCCCCCTTGTCTGATGTCACCTTGTGCAGAGGCTCCCGTCCTAAAAGGAGAGGCCTTCTCCTATCTGGTGGCACCTGTTGGGGGCAGCGTCCAGCTGGACTGTGTGGTCCTTGGAGACCCGGCACCCGACATCCGCTGGATCAAAGATGGCCTTCCACTGCAGGGCAGCCATCTCCGCCACCGGCTGCAGAACGGCTCACTGACCATCCACAGGACCAAGGCAAGGCGGGGCCTGGGGCCACGGGAGGGGGCCCCCAGGGACCCACGTGAGCTTTCTGATTGCTCAGGAGGGTTCTTTAGTCTGGCACCGCCCTCTACAGTCTACAAAGCACTTGCCTGCCCATTATCCAGAGATTCTCCCCACACTAACTGTGACCTCCAGCCAGTGACTTAACTTCTCTGTGCCTCAGTTACTCCATCCATTTACTGGGGCTAATAATTGTTTCTACCTCAGAGGTTTATAGTGAGAAATCAATGAGATGACCCTTACCAGGTATTTAAGAGTGACTGGCCCCTTGGTAACACCAATAAATGTTCTTGATAACAATGCCATGGGGCCAGGGAGAAGGGTAAGAATGGCCCGTGTTACAGATGAAGACACTGAGGCTCAGAGAGACCCACAAGCAGTAAGTGCCCGAGGCAGGACCCCAGGTCTCCTGATTCCTTCTCCACACTATTTCCAAAGCCTCGGGCACTGGGGCGGCCCCCGCTCACCTTCCCTTCTGTGCCCCAAGTCCCAGGGGTCATGCAGAAATCCATAGTTCCGTGCTATCGAGCTCATCTTAGGCGGCAAACAGCGCCCCCTCTGGAAGACTCGCAGTGCACACAGGCACGAGAAAAGCCCTGTGAAAGCCTGCAGCTGTCTAACTCTGTTCCCCAAGCTGCTCAACCACGGAGCCCTCTTGTTAAGGAGTCCCTTATCATGCGCCCTGGAGCGATAACACTGGGGGTCGGAGGGGTGGAGCTAAATCCTGCTTCTGCAGCATGTGGCTCCACTTCGTCACCTCTGTTCCTAAGTTCCAGGTGTGACAGGGGCTGAATTCTCTTTGGACGTCCATTGACAAGTGGCCGCGGGGGCCCTTGTGATGGAATCCGAGAGCCCTGGCCGGTTTATGCTCCCAGCTCCTTCCTTAGATGGCTCGTGCCCCAGTGACCCTTTCCATGTCCAGCTGTCCCGAGCTGCTCCCTCCTCCTGGTCCTCCTCCCCTTAACCACCCCCCCTACCCCCGTGCCCACCTGCAGATGGATGACGCAGGACAGTACCAGTGCCTGGCAGAGAACGAGATGGGCGCAGTGGAGAAAGTGGTGGTCCTCGTTCTGCAGAGTGAGTTGCGGCCTCCCCTCTCCCGGGCGCTGGGTGGGGACAGTGTGAGGTGGGTGCTCAGAGTGGCCGTAGGAGGCTGTGGCTGGTGTGGCCCAGGCCATCTGATAAGAACAGAGGGCAGAGAGGCAGGCCTGGGCCCTGGAATTCTCTGACAAATATTTGTTCAGAACACGCAGTGGACAGCCTGTGAAATGTCTCCCGGTGTAGGATGGGAATCAGGCTCAGGCTGACAAATACTCAGGGACCCCAGAGCCAGGCCAAAACTCGAAACTGTCGTCGAGGTCAGTGGCAGCTCTTGCGTCTGCCAAGCGGCTCATAGCCTCCAAAGCACAATCTGAGCCTCGCGGGAACCCTGTGAGGTGGTGTGTGTGGGGACTGTTGACGAAGCTCTTCACTAAAGATTAACACACCCATGGAGAAGGACACGTTGCAGGTGTGCAGCTCGGTGAATTTGCATAGCTTGGACCCACTGAGCTACCTGCACGCGGAACAAAAACAGAGCAAAATCAGCTCCCAGACCCTCCCGTCATACCCCTCCAGTCACTACCCCTGCCCCACGTAATCGCTGTCCAGAGTTTTGCCTTAAAAAGAAAATAAAAGCTTTACTGAGGTATAATTTATATGCCATAAAATTCACCCATTTGTACAGTGGAATATTATTCACCGTTAAAAAGGAAGAAAATTCTGACACCCGCTAAACGTGGAGGAAGCTTGAAGGCGTTACGTTAAGTGGAATAAGCCAGACACCCAAAGGCAAATACTGCGTGATTGCAATGATATGAGTTACCTGGAGTGGTCAAGCTCGTAGAAATGGACAGTAGGATGCGGGGAGCTGGGGGAGGGGGAGTATTGTTTAATGGGGACGGAGTTTCAGTTTTGCGAGATGAAAAAGGTCTGGGGATGGGCAGTGGTGATGGCTGCACAGCACTGCGAGTGCGCTTACTGCTGCCAAACTGTCCGCCCGAAATGGTTAACATGGTAAATTTTATTTTGTTTTTTGACACAATTTTTTAAAAGTGAAAACATTCACCCATTGTAAGTACACAGTTGAGTGATTTAGTGTGTAATCTACAGCGTTGTCCAACCATGGCCACAACCCACTTTTAGAACCTTTCCATCACTCTGGAAAGTTCCGTCTGCCCGATTGCAGTCCATCTCTGCTGCCAGCCCAGCCCCAGGGGACCGCTGATCTGCCTTCTGTCTCTGTAGATGTACCTTTCCTGGAAATTTCGTCTAAATGGACTCACAGCCAGTCTTTGGTTCTGACTTCTTCCATTTACCAACATTTTTGAGGTCCGTCCATGTGACAGCATGTCCCACTACTTCATTCCTTTTTGCTGCTGGAGAGTGTTCCACTGTGTGGCTAGACCACACCCTGTCCATTCCCCGGTTACTAGACACTTCGAGAGTTTCCAGTTTCTGACTCTTGTGCATAATGCTGCTGTGAACATGTGTGTACATGTCTCTGTGTGGATGTGCGTTCTCCTTTCTCTTGGGTGGATTCCTAGGCGTGTAATTGCTGGGCGACACGGTCAGGGCACAGCTAACTTTTTCAGAAACCACCGAACTGGCTGTGCTATTTTGCTTTCCCTCCAGCAGTGGCTGAGGTTTTGGTTTCCCGACATCCTTGCCAACACTTGGTCATGTCGGTCTTTTTTGTTTTAGCCGTGCTTGTGGGTACAAAGTAGTATCTCACTGTGGTTTTAATTTGCATTTGCCTAATAACTAATGATATTGAGCATCTTTTCATGTCTTTATTACCCTTTTTTATATCTTCTTTGGCTGAGTGTCTTTTCAGATCTTTTGCTAATTTTTAAGTCGGGTTGTTTGTCTCGTTAGCGAGTTATAAGAGCCCTTTATATAGTCTGGATACAAGTCCTTTATCAGAGAGATGACTTGCAGATATGTTCTCCCAGTGTGTGGCTTGTCTTTGCACTTTTCTGATGGTCCCTTTGAACAGCAGAAGTGTTAAAATTTTAATGAAGTCCAAATTTATCAGTTTTGTATTTTATGGATATTGTGTTTGGTGTTATATTTTAAAAATTTTTGTCTAACCTAAGGTCACATTGTCTTCTATAATTTTTACACTTTTAGTTCTTACATTTAGGCCAATGATCCATTTGAGTTAATCTTTGTGCGAGGTAAAGCTCTAAATTCCTCTTTTTTTTTTTTCTTTGCGTATGGATATCCAATTATTCTATACCATTTATTTAGATCTTCTCCCATTTCCCTCTGTGATGTTTTGTTGTTTTTAGGGTACAGGTCTTGTACTTTTTTTTGTTAAATTGATTACTAAGTATTTTATTATTTTTGATGCTATTGTGAGATAGAATTGTTTTCTTCATTTGATTTTCACGTTTTTCATTGCTAATAGAAATATAATTGATTTGTGTACCTTGGTCTTGAATCCTGCAGCCTTGCTCAATCAGTTTTTAGTTCTAGTGATTTTTTGGCAGATTCCTTAGGATTTCTACATCCAGGGTTTTCTCCGTGTAATCTATGAGCAGAGACAGTTCCTCTTTCTTTCCCCCCTGCATGCCTTTAATGTCTTTGTCTTGCCTCATTGTGTTGGTTGGACCCTCTGGTACAGCGTTGAATAGAAGTGGCGACAGCAGACATCCCGCCTCGTTCTCAGTTTTAGCAGAGAGCGTTCGGTCTTACGCTGTGGGGATGATGCCAGCTGTGGGCATTTTGTGGACGCCCTTTATCAGCCTGAGGAAGTCCCCTTTTACGGCTAGTTTGTTCAGAGTCTTTGTCATGGATTGGGGAGGGCATAGGTTCTGGTTCCAGACAGGATGGCATAGATCATAGATGCACTTCTCGCTGTCCCTCTGCTCAGCACAGCTCAAAACCTGGGACTCTAAAAAGAAGATAAACATTGAAAGACTCTGACAGGTAGAGAAAAGAAGGAGGATCCACTCAGGGTTTGGGACCCGTGGAATGATATTGTGGTGAACTCCCTGGTTTTTCTTTTTGCCTCGTATATCCTGGGCATGATGCTTGAGAAGCCAGCAGCCTGGGGATACCAATGGGTTCACACACACACACAAAGAGCCCCAACAAAAGCCCGCTGTCTGGGCCGGCCCAGCGGCACAGGGGTTAAGTTTGCATGTTCCGCTTCAGCAGCCCGGGGTTTACCGGTTCGGATCCCAGGTGTGGACATGGCACCACTTGGCAAGCCATGCTGTGGTAGGCATCCCACATATAAAGTAGAGGAAGATGGGCACAGATGTTAGCTCAGGGCCAGTCTTCCTCAGCAAAAAGAGGAGGATTGGCGGCAGATGTTAGCTCAGGGCTAATCTTCCACACACACACACACACAAAAAGCCCTCTGTCTCTTGCTAAAGAACTGGGAGAGGGACAGCATAGCAAGAAAAAGATACTTTTAGATCATAAGCACCCTGCTCCAGCCAAACACCATGAGAAAACTGCAGCCCTATCAACGAAGACAAAGTAGAAGGCACATTTCCGCCCCCGCCCGCTGTACGGAGGCGCCCTCTCCCCCGCTGGCGGGGTGGGGTGGTGTCAGGTAAGGCCCAGTGAGGAGACAGGCCTTGCACCGCTGCCCAGCAGGGAGGAGCCCCCAACAGTGTCAAGTGGGGGGCAACACCAGCTGTCCCTCCCCGTCGCAGCCAGGGTGATGTCAGCAGAGGCCGAGTGTGAGGCCTGGACTTGCACGCTGCCCAGCAGTAGTGAGCTCGCCGCCTCTTCCGGGCGTTGGTGGTGGCCAGTGAGGGGAGCGGGGTTTCCACCCTCGCCTGGCAGTGTCGGAGGAGGCCTGCTGAAATGGAAGATTTAAGTAAGAACGAGAGTCTTTGAATATTCCAAATGTGCAGCACACAGCTAAGACTCACTCGTCATGCCAAGAACACGGAAAATCTCAACTTGAGTGAGAAGAGATGGTTCGCAGACACGCATGCTGGAAGGACGCAGATGGTGGACTAATCTGACAAGGGTTTTAGAGTAGCCATCATGAAAATGCCTCAGGGAGCAATGAGGAACATGCTTGAAACACAGAAATGCAGCGTTCGGCAGAGAAATGAGAGATACAAAGCAGAACCAAATGGACATTTTAGAACCAAATTTATAATAAACAAAACTAAAAACTCAGCAGGTGGGCGTGAGAGCAGTATGAAGAGGACAAAGGGAAGAATTAGTGAATTTGAAGCTAGAACAATGGAATTTTCCTAGTCTGGACAACAGAGAGAAAACGAACTGGAAAAGAACAAATGCACAGAGCCCCAGAGATGTGTGGGCTCCACCGAAGGATGTAACATCGCGTCATCAGAGTCCCAGGAGGGAAGGAGAAAGAGGCGAGAAGTAGTCAAAGAAACGACAGCTCCGAATTTCCAAAACGTCGCAAAAGATGTAAAGCTACAAATTTAAAAAGCTGAGCTAAAACCCAAACAGGATGAATTCAAAGAAGTCTGCACCGAGGCATGTCGTGAGCAAACTTCTCAACTTTGAAGACAAAGACGCTGCCGCTGCTGGCCTCCATTGGTGCGCCAGAGTGTGGCAGTGGCAGAATTCAGAGTGGGGCGGTTTTCCAGTCGGCCTCGGCTCTGACCCACCCCCCGACGGCCCGCTGGGCTCCCCCTGCACAGGTGCAGGTTTTCCACATCGGCCAGGGATGCAGGAGAGCTGGTCTGGCCTCTCCGGGGCTCCCTCGTTTCCAGGTTCTCCTCGTTAAGTTTCCAGATGGTCCCCTGGTCTCTTCAACCAGGGCCGTGACCTCAGCCCAGCAGAGGATCCAGCTCCCTGCTCGCTTCCTGCCGGTTCTGCTCCTTTTCCTGACAACACCCCTGGCTTCTCCGAGGACACGTTCATCCTCTACCGCAAGTCAGGTCGGCCCCTGGTGACAGCAAAAGCTGCCGGTTTCACAGCTAGCTCTGCCCTAACAAAACTGCTCTGATGGCCAAGGTGTGGCGGGGGTGGGAGACGGGAGGAGCGCCACGCAGGAAGGCCACACACTTCCACTGTTCTCACCCAAAGTTCTAGAAGCTTTTCATGGATAAATGATTCTCAATTTGTGGTGTGCCTTTAGTTGATTTCTAGAGCCGTGAAATAGTTGGTTTAGACCATTTTGTTAAGTTTTGTACGTTTTGGGGGAGTCGACTTGCTGCCTCTTCACTCAGCCGTAGCTGAAGTCTTGTTCTTGCTTACTTTTGACTTTTATTTAAGTGGAGTCATATCGTGTGTGCTCTTGTGTCAGGCTTCTCGTGCACAGCCTTGGCTGTGAGACTGCCCGTGGAATGAGCGTGTTCGTTCTCGCTGCCATATGGTTTCCCGCTATGTGGATGCACCACCATCTATTTATGGATCCTTCTGTTGGTCAGTCTCTAGTTTGGGGCAGATGTGAACGCTGCTGCTGTGACCTTCTTGGGTGTGTCCTTTGGTGAACGTGCATACATGTTTCTGCGAAGATTCTGATCCAGGAGCAGAGTTGCCCAGATGGACATTACACAGATATTCCGCTTTAGGAGATACTGGCTGTGGTTGGCCGACAAACGGCTCCCGAAGATACGCCCATGTCCTAGTCTCCAGGACCTGCGAATGTTATCTCATTGGGAAAAAAGATCTCTGCAGATGTGATTAAGTGAAGGGTCTCGAGATGAGGAGGTTATCCCGGAGTGTCTTGGTGGGCCCTGAAGGCTGTCACAGGGGTTCTTATAAGAGGCAGAGGGAGGTTAGACAGAAAGAGAGAAAGAAAAAGGAGGAGGAGGAGGCGATGTGAAGATGGAGGCAGAGAGTGGAGTGATGCGCCCACAAGCCAAGGAATGCGAGAAGCCACCAGAGGCTGAAAGAGGCAGGAACAGGGGCTGGCCCGGTGGCACAGTGGTTAAGTGCACACGTTCCACTTTGGCAGCCCGGGGTTCACCAGTTTGGATCCCAGGTGTGGACATGGCACCGCTTGGCAAGCCATGCTGTGGTAGGCGTCCCACATATAGAGGAAGATGGGCACGGGTGTTAGCTCAGGGCCAGTCTTCCTCAGCAAAAAGAGGAGGATTGGCAGCAGTTAGCTCAGGGCTAATCTTCCTCAAAAACAAACAAACAAACAAACAAAAAAGAGGCAGGAACCGATTCTCCCCTGGAGCCTCTGGGGGGAGCACAGCACCTTGACTTTAGGTCCGCGAAACAGCTTATTTTGGATTTCTGGCCTCCAGGACCATGAGAGAATAAATTTTTGCTGTTTTAAGCCACCAAGTGTTGTAACCAAACTCCATGGGTTCATCTCTTGGTAAGTGTGGAGCCGAAAAGCACAACCAAGGCAGAAGTAGGTGAGGAAACAGTTCATTGCTTAGGGGGGATATCTCCCACAGCAGTGTCTCCCCGAGCTCGGTCCCAGTGGCGACTTTATACACCAGAGCCAAGGGCAATAGGTTTCTTTGTAACAACTATGTAGCAATGGGACTCATTCAGGGGCGTGTGTGGCCGGTAAACATGCTACTACATGCATCACATGGTCTGAAAGTGGCTGCTTGGGCTCTCCCAGAGGAGGAGAATTTAAGATGCTATCCAGTTTAATGTAACTTCGGGGCGCTTCGAGCTGGAGCATTTTGCAGGGGTCTTGCTGGAAACGTGTGCGTTTCTCTACAAAATGGCAACATCTGCAAAACCGGGACAGCGATTTCCGCAAAACAAGACACACAGTTTCGTCTTGTCTGAAAAACATTTGACAGACCTTGTTCGTTATTGACCAGATCCTCAGTAACCCTTTTTTCGCCTGGTTCCCTGGTCATAGTTTGTGATCATTGTTACAGTAGCCGCAGGAAGCAAATTCCCCGGCAGACAGTTTTCCCCAGAGGTTGGACCATTTGCACTTCCACCCAGCGTGTGCGAGAGCTCTGCTCGCCCCACATTCTCGCCAGCACTGGGCGGTTTCCATCTTTTTCATTTTAGCCGTGCTAGAGGATCTGTAGTAGTAGTGGACAGGAATTATCATCTGGCCTCAAGTAGAGGCAATTCTGGCAAGTGTCACGTCTTCACTGGAAACGAGCTGAAGGTCCTGTAATAGGGATGTGGTTAAGAAAATCGTAACAGATCCGAATGGTGGAATACCAAGGTAGCCAGTAAAAATGAATATTTAATGGCATGAAAAGGTAGTTGTGATCTATTGTGAAGCAAAAAAAAAAGCCCAGAAAGCAGCTATGTGTAATGTGGTCATTCTCATAAGGAAATGTTGTCTAGAAGGAAATCCCAGGAATGGTAATTGATGGGAAGGTCATTTGTGACTATATTCTCCTTTCTGCCTCTCTATTTTCTAATCTGTCCAAATGAATACGTAACCACTTGAATACACGAAAATAGTAAGATGTTCCTAAAAGCTGCCCTGGGCTTCCCACAGGTGCCCCGGTGATCCAGGTGGAGCCCCAGAATGTGACAGTGAGAGCCGGGGATGATGTGGCCCTGCGGTGCCAGGCCACGGGAGAGCCAGCGCCCACGGTGGAGTGGCTGCGTGCGGGCCAGCCCTTGCAGGCCAGCCGGCGGCTCCAGACTCTGCCGGACGGGAGTCTGTGGCTGGAGCGAGTGGAGCCTGGGGATGCGGGCGCGTATGAATGCGTGGCTCACAACCTCCTGGGCTCTGCCGCAGCCCGGGCGTTCCTGGGCGTGAGAGGTAGGAGGCGTCCCTGCCCAGACGTTGGTGGACAGAGGCGGGATCTCCTGCACAGTGAGGATGCGTGTGTTGTTTGCGGGGGGACCTGCCCACTGCCCTGCTGGCTCCCCAACTCTTCTTTTTGCCTAGAGTCGCAACTTTAGAATGAACCAGCTGGGTGGGCCTTACGATCCTCATGTCCACCCTGCCGTTTACAGCTGGGGAAACTGAGGCTCTGAGATGCTAGGTGTTTGCCCCCCGTCTTGGACAGGGGCCCTGCTCTTCCAGCCTACCTGGCACAGACACGTGTCCTCCCTGTGGATACTCCATAGCCCTGGGAAGTAGGCAGAATAACACAAGGGCATCCATGGTGCCCATCTTGGGGGTGGCTGTGAAGTCTGTGGATTAGTGCTTGTCCCAAGCTTTGCCTGCCTGTGGTCGGTGGGCAGTAACGAGAGCTGCCACAGGTGTTACTAACCCCCTGCCATCTCAGGTCTCCTCAGTCAGCCCCCTTCTCTCTTGAGAAGAGGACCGTTCTGAGAGACCACAGTAAAATGACTCATAGACTGCATAGTGGAAAGTCACAGAATATTACTTCTGTGCCTCTCTAGTAAATGCTCCACATTTGTGGCTTCGTGTTTCCATCTCTGTCCGTGGCAGACATCACTAATCAAACACTGCACACAACATCAGATTCCTTCTCCATCGAACACTTCTCCAGGCAGCCCCTCTGGACTGATTGGAATTGAGACTTGACACCTTCACTCTTGAAAATCCACCTGAAACCCATTGCCAACCACCTGGGGGACCCTTTCTGGCCCCTGGTTGCCTGATCTCCTGCAGGTGGAACAGCAACACACACAGCTCTGAAAATTCAGTGCTTCTCTGACACCCACTCACAGATGCCGTCTCTGGGGCAGCTCCAGGTCTGAGCAGACACTCCCTCTATCTATTTCAGACCTTGGTCCCAATTCTTGCCGTCTCCTGTTGAAAAGCCCACAGCCCAAACCACAGAGCTATGAATGTAAAGAAAGACACATTTTTCTTTTTGCAAATGAGGTCGAATTTACAGGTTATCTTTACAAGCAGCCGTTTTTACTTACCCTCTCTGGGACAACATCCACGACAATCACCCCCGTCCACATCTTTAATGGTTTCATCTCATTCCATAGGAACGTTTTTTAAACTTAGTCACTGTTGGTTTTATTAAATAAGCAACAGGTTTTTTCCCAGTTTCCCTTTGGAAAACTACACTGTGGTGCACATCTTTGGTTGCTGGCCTGAATATTTCTATAGGATAAATTCCTTCAGGGTATTCAGTGGTTTTGAGGGTCCTTGACTATGAACTTGTCTTCTCTCTCTCCTTTCCCATCAGCCAGGGTAGCCCCACCCTGGCCTTGTGGGAAACAAGAGGCTGCTGCGTGGCCGATGTCTGAGAAAGTCAGTGACAGTGGCTTGTCATTTCTGGCCTCCGATTCCCTGTCCCGTCCTACAGCTGCCGGGGTGCACTGCTGCCTCCTCTCTGCAGCTCCCACCTCCTTCCTCATCCCCTTATTGCGAGGCCAAGGGTGGGTTCCTGGCCGCCTCCTGTTCCTCCCATAAACCGCAGAGCTGCAGATCCGGAGGAGAGACATCCCAGATGCGCATCAAATCTCATCAAAGCCCAGCTATGGGCCGCAGGAAATGACATGCTTCCTGGAATCCAAAATTAACCAGCCCCCTGATTTACCCATTTAGGGTCCTGGCAGTTGAGTGTTTTGTGTTATTTTTTTGACAGATCATGGGCAATTTGTTCTTAATTTCCCCCGAGAGCTGGTGAGCATAGAGGCAGACTAGTTTGTCTCTCGCCCCCTGGAATGCCATCTGTCCAAACGAGACAGCTGGCCCATTAACCGGAGGAAGCACCGCCTGTGCTTGCAGCATCCATTGGATTAGAGCTGAAGAGCATCTGCCTGCACATGCCTGGCGGCTGCTGGAGACCAGACCCAGCACAGCCAGGCCAGCCGCAGGGCAGCTGGGGCCAGCGCCAATGACGGAATGGGGGGTGTTCAGGTGGTGGCCTCAGTTCCTGGCTTGGTGCCCTGCCTTGCAGCCCTGGCTCCTCTGGTGTGCCAGCCCCCGCCATCATGGGCTCCTGGTGTTTTAGAACCAAGCAGGTCTTTGGCTCACCTCTGGTCCCACCTCCTCATTTTATAGAGAAGCCAACTCAAGTGAGGCTTGGGGGCCTGACTTGCCCGGGTTTCCGGGAAGCTGATGGTAGAGCCAGAACTAGAAGCTGGCACGGTCCCAGCACAGGGCTCCTCACAAAAGCCTCCGTTCTCTCTCAGAGCCAGGACCCCCTGGCATTGAGTCTGCCACCTGTTAACTGTGTGCCCTTGGGCAGGTTACTTCGCCTCTCTGAGCCTCAGTTTACTCCTTTGTGAAATGGGTAACAGTGCCTGCTTATACTGAGGGCACGGAGGTGGACAGTGTCACTGTTGTTCTCTTCCTTCCGCACAGGGGAGCCCCGGGGGAGCAGGGGCAGCGTGATCGGGGTGATCAATGGCCAGGAATTTGGCGTGGCCACCCTCAACACCAGCGTGCAACAGGAAGCACGTTCTGGGGTCACCACCATCCGGAGCAGCATCAACCACATCCCTGCGAGTGTGGGTAAGTGGGGGCATGGGGACCCTCCAACCCGTGCTGGACCCAGGAGGAGGCAAAGCCTGTGTCCCGAGGCCTGATACCCACAGGAAATCGACGCTGAGAGCCGAGTCCATGCCCAAGTGGATTTGGGTGCAGCCCACTTCCTCCCCACCTGACCCCCAACAAAACAAAACAAACAAAACAAAACAAAACAAGGGCATTTAAAATCAAACCGAGGGAGTGTGAGATGGTCGGGTCATGTGAACCCAGGATCCGAGGGCGACTTTTGAAACCACCCATTGCAGTGTGAAGTTTTTTCCACTGTTAAGACAAGAGCTGACAGAAAAGTGATCACCGGTCACGATTAAGGAATGCAGGCAGGAGGGGACAGAAAGGGGGAAATGTGGAAAATAAAATTAGCTAGGAGGCCAGAGAACCAAGAAATGTCCCCTTTCAAGCAGATTCATAAAATAGTGTGTCCTAAGGGAATGGAATGTTCTAGAGGCATGTTGCAGACCCTGAGGCAATGGACCCTGCTGTCTCGCCCTTCCCGGGGGACTCTGTGTCCCCTCACGAGGGTCCAGAGCAGGGAGACGGCAGTGCCGATGGGTCTCAGCTAAAAGCAGCTCCTGCAGCTGCCCTTGACCGCAGGCCTGTGTGAACAGTGGGGTCAGGGGACTTTGGCTGGGGGTCACTCCCGGCTGGCTGTCAGCAGAGAGCAAGTGAAGCGAGATGCTGCCCAGACGTGGCTGCTGCTCCTGGCTGCAGGAACAGGAGTCGTGGAGAAACATCTGGCCCCAAGCCAGGTGGGCCAGCCTCTGTTTAGGGGAAACTGAGGCACAGAGAGGTAGAGACGGTTCCGCTCCCACGCTCCTGGCCCAGCCGGCTCCTGTGAACCTGGGCATCTCGGGAAGGCCTGAGAATGCGTGCCCAGGGCAGTTTTTTGACTCTCCTTCAAAGTCAGTGATTTAGAACAATCTTCCTCTCCCAGGCTCTTCTGGAAGTCGTCTGCGACCAAGGGGCCCTGGTAGATTTTCATCCCTGTCCAGCACATATGTGGGGACGGTCTGTGCAGCCCCAGGCTGTGTGGTGGCCCGCTAGCCCTCCGTGTTTCTTGCACTGAGTTGAATATCAAGTTACATGCACTTCTTTGTATAAATCTATTTTATTCATTTCACAACCACTCCACAAAGTAGATATTTGTCTTTGCCACTTCCCAGGTTCTGCTCCAATAACCAGGTAATCACAGAGTTGGGCCTGGGCAGGGAAGGAAGAGGCTGAGCTCTCCCAGGGGTAATAGGGAGCCACAGAGGGACCATGAGCAGGAGAGTGGCTGCCCTCAGGATCCAGCCCTGACCTGGACTCTCCACCTCAACCCATCCAGGGCCTCTGATGAGGGTGCTTGTGGTCACCATCGCCCCCATCTACTGGGCCCTGGCCGGAGAGAGTGGAGAGGCCCTGAACGGCCACTCCCTCACAGGGGGCAGCTTCCGGCAGGAGTCACACGTGGAGTTTGCCACAGGTGAGCAGGGTCTCCCCCGAGGTGGGCCAGTGGGGGCTCAGGCCTGAGCCCAGAGCCTGTCCCTGGGGTGACTCCAGGCTGGGTGGCCATGGATTGCAGGGGAGCTGCTCACGATGACCCAGGTGGCCCGGGGTCTGGATCCCGATGGCCTGCTGCTGCTCGACGTGATGGTCAATGGCGTGGTCCCCGAGAGCCTAGCTGACGCAGACCTCCAAGTGCAGGTGGGGGGCGAGGCCTGGATGTGCAGACAGGGTGGGAGAGAGAATGGGTGCCCTGCCCCCAGCCACCCCCTAGCAGCCAGGCCCACTGTCCTTCCTGACACCCACGCAGGGGCTTGGGGGTGGCCTGGCCTGGACTTGGGGGAGGACTGGCAGCCCAGCAAGAGGATGCTTTAGGCCCTGCCCCTCGGGGACAGGTGTTCTCCTCATTCCATCCACAAGAACGCCCAAGGGAAGTGACCTGCCCCAGGGTGTCCAGCTGGTTGGAGGAAGAGCTGAGTGGCCCACCAGCTCTCCTCCCCAGCAGCCCCCAGGCCCTTGCGTTGTGGGGCTGAGGGTCCCAGGCTGCTTGGAAGTTGAAATCCCAGATGCTCTCCCGGCCTCCTCCTCCAGGACTTCCTGGAGCGCTACGTGCAGACGGGGCCTGGCCAGCTCTTCGGGGGCTCCACGCAGCTCTTCCTGCACGACAGCCTCCCTGCATTCCTGCGCTGCAACCACAGCATCCAGTACGACGCGGCCCGAGGCCCCCAGCCCCAGCTCGTGCAGAACCTGCGGGCCTCCGCTGTCAGCTCTGCCTTCGACCCCGAGGCCGAGGCCCTGCGCTTCCAGCTCGCTGCGGCCCTGCAAGCTGGTGAGGCCCCCAGTGTTTGTCTCCACCCTCCACTGCCCCAGCTTCAAATCTGCCAGGGCCCCCCATGCCCCTGGCCGAAAGCCGAGGGGACACTCCACCCCTGCATCCACTGACCATGGACCAGGGACTCGGCATGAGGCAGCTTGCCTCCTTGTCCGCCCACCTCCAACCTGTCCTTGCTCCCGTCCAGCCATCCACACCCCCAACAAGGACACACTCTTCAGGCCACTCCTATTCAAATGCTTTGGAGCCTTTCCCCAGGCCCCAAGGTGAAGGCCCAACCCCCAGGCTGACGGTCAAGACTCGAGCCATACCCAACCCTCTTCTCAAGGGGGCTTACACCAGAGGCCCCGCCCAGGGGCCGGGAGCCACTGCTGCAACCCCTGGAGACCCACATGAACGTGCCATGTGTTCTCAGCCAATGGATGCTACAGATACACCCGTCACCATAATTTGAGGTCCCAGTGTGTCCTAACATTGAGCCTGGGACGGTGGTAAGAGCATGGCTTGGGGTCAGGCAGGCCCTGATTCAAACCCAGCTGCACCACTCCGCAGCTGTGGGACCTTGGGGGCAGGGCCCGGGCCCTCTCCAAGCCTCAGTGCTCCCGTCTGTAAAATAGGCATGACCTCGCCCGCCTTGCAGGGTGGCAGGAGCAGAGGTGCATCCCTGCAGTCCTCGCCTGGCCCCCAGTGACTGCTTTACCGAGGGTGCTGTCCTTGCGATGATTCGGGTGGTCTGGTCTCCCGCCTCTGGAACACAGCCTGCCGCCACCCCCGCCACGGGCTTGCCACCCCCATTGGACGCTATCATTTGCCCATTCGTGTTTTTTTTTTTTT
>NC_060267.1:90893158-90921000 GCF_021613505.1 Equus quagga
CGCCCAGGATCCAAACCGGCAAAACCCTGGGCCGCTGAAGCAGAGCGCATGAACCCAACCACTCGGCCACAGGGCCAGCCCCTCATTTCCCCATTGTGCATGCTCTCTGTGCACAGCCGGTGGCCTCGTCCGCTGCTCTGCATTTACAGGAATCCCGTTTGCCCCACGTGGACCTGCACTTTGTGCTTTTGTTTGTGATTTCTCCTGTGTCTGCCTGCTTACGGTCTGGCCAGCCCATCAGGAGCCCCTCGTGGCCAGCACTTCTGAGAGGCGCAGGCTGGGGAAGGGCTCGCTGACTCACTGGGCACCAGCTTCCTCAGGAGAGGGGCTGAGCACCCTGCTTGGGGGGGGCCTCTGCCTGGCCAGGCTGGCGTGAGGGCGCCACGAGCCTGGGCTATGGCCAGGGCTGACTCTGTCCCCGGCGGCCTTGGGCACACTTGCCCTCGTGTCCTTAGGGCCTGCCCCCTTTGCCTTGCAGAAGAGAATGAAGTCGGCTGCCCGGAGGGCTTCGAGCTGGACGCCCAGGGAGAGTTTTGTGTGGGTGAGCACCTTCCCCCACCCAGCATGGACAAGGGAGGCCTCTCAGTCTGGGATGGATGGTCTGTCCTGGCCAAGTGGCTGGAGAGCCTGTGAGTGCAGACCACCAGCTCTGCCCCCAGACAGGGACGAGTGCTCGGGCAGTCCCAGTCCCTGCTCCCACTCCTGCCACAATGCACCCGGCCACTTCTCCTGCTCCTGCCCTGCCGGCTTCGCCCTGGCCAGGGACGAGAGGAACTGCAGAGGTGAGCGGGCCCCAGGTGGAGAGGCTGGGGCCCGGCGCAGGTGTGTGCAGGGGGTCCAGGGTCCTCGCCAGAGGGCACGAACTCCAGGGGATGGCCTGTTCCTAAGGGCGCTGGACGCCAGCCCCGGGTTTCCAATGCCCTGTTCCCACTGGGACTTCCTGTTATGAGGAAGATGAGAAAGCTCAAGTCCTGGGGGGTGATGGGGATCCCCCAAGGCAGGCATGTGGCCAGCACGTGCTCATGGCAGTCATACCTGACACAGCTTCAGAAGCTTTCCCAACGCTCGGTGGTTGTTGCCATTCAGCTGGGTTGGAAGTGAGCTGGCTCCCATCTGTCCGCCTGCTCTACCTGTCCCCTCACTGAAGCTGCTGGACGACCAATCTGGGCCTGCCACCCTGTCCGGACGCTGACCCCTCTGTCCATCTCCCCAGTGGGGCCTGGCGCTGCCACGTCTCTCTCGGGCACCCATGGCACAGTCTGCAACCTCGTATCAGTCGCCGCAGGCCAACGCCCTCGGGTCCCTTGGGTGGGCTCTGTGTTTCTGGAGGAGGGGGCGCGAGATGAGGGAGAGAGCCAGCGGGAGGGTGGGAACTTCATGCCAGAGGCTCCCGGGCCCAGGGACGAAGCCTGTGTGGGTAGGCTGGGCCTGGGTTGGGGTGGCAAGGAGGGCCTGGGGGACAGGTGTTCATGCAGCCGCCTGCCCCGTGCACCCCCCAGATGTTGACGAGTGTGCGTGGGATGCCCACCCTTGCCGAGAGGGCCAGCGCTGCGTGAACCTGCTCGGGTCCTACCACTGCCTGCCTGACTGCAGGCCCGGCTTCCGGGTGGCTGCCGATGGAGCCGGTTGTGAAGGTGACGGGGCACAGAGTGAGGCTGTGCAAACTCCTGGGAACCCAGCGGTTACAGGGCTCCGCAGAGGGCATGCTGTGTGTCCCTGGGACACTGGGCCACCAGGGAGACTAGAACTCTCTTGACAGAAGGGGCACAAGGAGGCCAGGGAGAGAGCCTGAGCTGGGCTCAGGAGGTCTGAGTCTGGCTTCGCCTGACTGCTGGCAGCTATGTACCCTTGGACAAGTGTCCTTCCTTTCCTTTCTGGGCCTCAGGTTTCTCATCTTTCGATGAAGGGGGACCAGTGCCCCTGCTACATCTGCTGCCACTCTCCTATTTCCCCTCAAAGATCCTGGCAGCCTAGAGACTGCCTCTGAATCCTTCTCAACACAGCTTCTCCAGTAGCTACTATGTTGCAATTGGCCTTTGAGATGAAACCTAGGTGCCACCCCTGGATGGGTGACCTCTAGGGCCCCTCCTGCTCCAGGAGTCTACGGTTTCACGATTGTGGGGCCTCCTGTCTCATCTGAGAGAAGCCATCGGTGGAGGGGGAAGCGTGGTGGGACTTGAACTCAGGAGAGGCAGTCCCTCCACGTCAGGGGCCCAGGGCCTTCCGAGGGCCCCTTTATGGGGCCCTGCTGCCTCCCTTCCTGCTGTCTCACCGTTTTGTTGCTCTTCCCATGTGCCAGCCTCCTAAGCCCTTCACATGCATGACCCAACTTTCTCACCACTGTCCTTAGCCCTCTTTACAGATGAGGAAACTGAGGCTCAGAGAGGGAGAGTTACTTGCTCAAGGACCGAGAGAGATGGCAGAGCTAGGCCCGAAACCGGGACTCCCTGCCTCCTAAGCCCACCTTTTAAGCCCCTTCTTTCTTTTGGACCAGAACCTTCTTACCCTCCGAAGCTGGTATAATTGGGTGGGGTGGTTGCAAACGTTGGCATTCACCCTGGTGGCCCTGAAGTTGGAGAAGGAGACAGGGATGAGGCCCAGATGGGGGGAAGCATGGTGTGCCCCTTCGGGGCGGGGCTTAGGGCTCAGCCACACCCCCGTCCCCGCCCCTGCCTCCCCAGATGTGGACGAGTGTCTGGAGCAGTCGGACGAGTGTCATTACAACCAGATCTGTGAGAACACCCCAGGCGGGCACCGCTGCAGCTGCCCCAGGGGGTACCGCCTCCAGGGCCCTGGCCTGCCCTGCCTAGGTATGGGGACACCCACCCCCTCACTGGGGCCCTGGTCAGCACCCCTGGCTCACGGGCAGGGAGTTTAGGACAAGAGTGATGGTGAGTTCTGTGAGTAACAAAACAGCAGCCAGCACTGACTGTGCACCACCATGTGCTGGATCCGCCCGCCCTGCAGGGTCACCGTCCCTGGGCCCCCAGGAGGTGGAGGAGGTTGGAGAGAAGTGGGTGGGTCTCAGAGAGGCTTAGCAGGTAGAATGGGCCTCCCTCCGACGCTGAAGGGAGGGGCGCTGAGAGACAGTGGAGGTTGGGGTGAGGCTCAGAGTGGGGGAGGTCCGGGCCTCTTTGAGCAGTAGAGGCCGGGGAGGAAGAGGAGGCTGGGGTGGGCCCAGGAGAGGGAAGGCCTGGAGGCAGGGGTGTGCACAGCGGGTGAGGCAGCGGACTCTGGGAAGCCCAGAGAGATGGCTGGAGCCAGGTGGAGTGGGTGTGCCCTGAGCCACCCTCACCCCTGCCTGGCCCTGCTCCTTTCCAGACATCGACGAGTGCCTGCAGCTGCCCAGGGTCTGCACCCACCAGTGCCACAACCTGCAAGGTGGCTTCCGCTGCCTGTGCCCACCGGGCCAGACCCTCCTCCGCGACGGCAAGACCTGCACCCCGCTGGAGCGGAGCGGACAAAATGTCACCACCGTCAGCCTCCGGGGCGCCTTGGTGCCCTGGCTGCGGCCCCGTATCCCCACCCCCGGTGGCTCCTACCACGCCTGGGTCTCCCTCCGGCCGGGCCCCGGAGCCCTGAGCAGCGTGGGCCGGGCCTGGTGCCCCCCTGGCTTCATCCGGCAGAACGGCATCTGCACAGGTAAGGCCGAGCTCCAACCTTCCCCCAGGGACACCCCCGCTACGTTATCTCGGGCTCCTAGGCTGAGCGTGTGGGCACCACGCCTGTGTTCAGAAACCCGGGGCTTGGTAACCAGCCTTGTGGGGGTGAGCACTTTGCAGTGTGTACGTGTGCTGAATTATAATGCTGTACACCTGGAACCTATACCATCATCATCATCATCAAAGAAACCTAGGGCTCCCCGGCAAGCGGGGTGGGCAGTGAGGCAGACAGCTGCTTCTGCGCTGCACGGCGTCTCAGAGCCCTGGCCGTGCTAAGCCCTGGCTTCCAAGAGGGGGACAGAGTGTTTTCCAAGCTATTTGGCTGCAGGACACTTTGCCCAGAGGGAGGGTCTCCTGGGCAAGTGTTCCCAGGAACCCACTCTGAGAAACACCCCCTTTGGTGCACAGAAGCGAAGCAGTCAGGGAGGGAGGTTTTCAGGAGTGAAGGAGAATGTTCCAGGTTGACACGAGAATGTGAACACAGACTGGTGGGTACAGGCGATTAGGGACAGCTCCCTGACCCAGAGAAGCCAGGGGAGGTGGCCTCGAGGGCTGACGTGCTTCAGCATCCTGCCTGGGCGGACAGAGGGGCTGTCCTGGGAGTGGCGTCTCCCCCGCCCCCCGACACCCCAGCCTTGGTGAACGTGAGGTGGTTCCCCATCTCTCCTGCCTCCGAGTCCAGGGCGGCTGGGGCAGGGCGGGGAGAAGTCAGGGCCTTCCCCTGCTCGCCCGGAGCCCAGCGGGCAGGCGTGTGCCCACCTGGGCGTCTGTGACTCAAGGTGCGTCTCTGCCCCCACCCCCCACCCCCGTGCCGGGCCAGACCTGGACGAGTGTCGGGTGAGGAGCCTGTGCCAGCACGCCTGCCGCAACACCGAGGGCAGCTACCGTTGCCTCTGTCCCGCTGGCTACCGCCTCCTCCCCAGCGGAAAGAACTGCCAGGGTGAGCGGCTGCCCGGGCGGGGCCGCCCTCCCAGACGCCCCAGGGGCCAGGGCAGGGCTTTGTGGGAAGGGGCGTCTCTCACCCAGCCCACTCTCTCCAGCCCCTTCTCAACCATCGCAAGTGAGGGAGGGCCAGGGAGACATGCTCAGAGGGGTTAAGTGACCATCCCAGATGCGCCAGCGGGGCCAGGACCCACGCTCCAAGCAGGAGCTAAGAGATTGCATGGGATCTCTGAAAGCGGCCCTGGGGGTCGATCGCAGCTCTGCTGTGAGTCTCTGGGCAACTTACTTCACCTCTCTGAGCCTCAGCCTCCTGCTGAAATGGGGCTCCCACAGTCCCCCTTAAACGGCTGGAGGAGACATGTGGAGCGTGGGCACAGAGCTGGCACGGAGCCAGCGCTGGCAGCAAGGCAGCTGCTGCTGCTAGCAGTAGTGATAACATCCTCTAGTCGTCCAGCTCCCAAGTCCACGTACTTTTCCTGACGTGCTCCCGGGCTGGGGCCGGTCATGCTGCCTCCCCCTGGTAAAGCGGGGGTCGCGCCTGCCTTGCCTGTCTCCATCCCTCACTCTCTGTCACGGGGGTCAGCAGATGGCCTCTGAGAAGGGTGGGGCTTCCACGGGGCAGACACAGCTGGTGGGCAGAGGGCACTCTGGGTCTGAGGGCAGGCTTCATCTCTCCCAGGCTCGCCAGCCAGCTCCAGGGTGCCCACCTGGGGAGACGGGGAGGTGCCAGGGACCTGCCGCCTGGGCTGTCATGGCTCAGGCTGGCCGGGGACGAGGGGAGAGGGGCTGCCCTCCCTGCTGGTCCTCCGAGGGCGTCTCTCTCATTTGACCACCCCCACCCCCACCCCCCACCCCCGTGCCCTCTCTGGTTCCTGCCTTCGGCCCTTCCACTTTGCTCCATCTTCATCCCCCCATCCCTTCGCCAAACTCCCCTGCCCAGACATCAATGAGTGCGAGGAGGATGGCATCGAGTGTGGGCCTGGCCAGATGTGCTTCAACACCCGCGGCAGCTACCAGTGTGTGGACACACCATGTCCTGCCACCTACCGGCAGGGCTCCAGCCCAGGGTAAGGGCTGAGTGGGCCGGGGGGTGATTTGGGGTGCATTGTCTGCCAAGAGCCAGGCCCCTTATACTCTGCCTCCTGTATGTCCAGACTCCCCCCCCCACCCCGCCCCCACAGGAGGCCACGTCTCAGAGAGATGTCCTCCCAGGGCCAGTGGGGTCCACACTGCCAGAAACTCCAGGGCCGGGCCTCTGTGTCCACTGGGCAGTGGGACCTCACCAAGAGCACCTTCCTGCAGCCACTCAGGGTGCAAGCTGGCCTGGACACTCTCATTTACTGCATGGTGTCGCTGCAGCCCCACTATGGAGCCCTGGGGGCCCAGAGAGGCTGGAGTCAGGAGGGAATTGGAGGAGGGGCTGGGAGAGGACAGGGACAAGGGGACACATGAACACCTACAGGAAATCCAGAACACAAGAGCAGACACACAAACGCCACCCAGAAACCCACAGAAACCCTCAGGACTCAGACACACGAACACATCTCCTCCGCACCGCTCACGGTGGCTGCAGACGCTCAAAGATGCGCAGACGTGGGGACCAGGGCCCAGGGAGCTGCAGCTGCGGTGACAGGGGAATCATCCTGGGGCGCTGACTCACCCTGGACCCTCCATGGGGAAGCGGAGGCTGTTGGGGGATGGCTGAGCACGTGTCTTTGCTCCCTCCCTCCTGCTGCAAATCCAGGGAGGGTGACTCAGCTCCGGGGCTGCCCGCAGACCTGGAAGTCTTTAAGTTTCACTTCGGCCCTGTGCTCGTTGGGCCGCCCTGGGGCGTGGTCTGGGAAAGCCCGCGGGCGGGTCCTGCTCCCATGGGAAAGGGCGCGTGTCTGGCGGCTTTGGGCCTCAGTTTACTGATTCCTAAAGTGGGCGACCAGCGGGGCACGGGGAAGGGGACCCGGGAGAACTGTGGCGGTGGGGGTGAGGTCCGGTTCCTGCGGCCGGCCGGCTCGGATGGCAGCCCGGCGTTGGCCGTCTGTCCCGCCCGCAGGACGTGCTTCCGGCGCTGCTCGCTGCAGGACTGCGGCGCGGGCGGCCCCTCCACGCTGCAGTACCGGCTGCTGCCGCTGCCGCTGGGCGTGCGCGCCCACCACGACGTGGCCCGCCTCGCCGCCTTCTCCGAGGCCGGCGTCCCCGCCAACCGCACCGAGCTCAGCGTGCTCGAGCCCGACCCGCGCAGCCCGTTCGCGCTGCGTCCGCTGCACCCCGGCCACGGCGCCGTCTACACCCGCAGCGCGCTCACCCGCGCCGGCCTCTACCGGCTCACCGTGCGCGCCGCCGGGCCACGCCACCAGAGCGTCTTCGTGCTGCTCATCGCCGTGTCCCCCTACCCCTACTGAGGGGCCCGGTCAGTGGCGGCAGCTATTGGGCCAGCGACCTCCGGGAATGGGGGGCGGGGGGGAGCGCGCCCAGCCCCCACCGCCCAGGTGGCCCTTGCCCATGCCACCTGCTGCGGCAGGCGACGTCAGCCTCTCCCGCCCCTGTGCGTCAGAGAGACCTTCAGCAAACACCACCCTGCGTGTGCAGCCTTGACCCCAGGAAAGCGAGGACCGGAGCCTCCCCTACCCCCGTGGGGGTGGAGCTCTGCAGCAGGCGTTCAGGGCGCCCGTAGGTGGCAAAGCTGGCAGGCCAGGCTGGGGCGAAGCCAAAATGGGTGAGCGGCTCCTCCAGGCTTGCCCCAAGCGCCAGGGGAACCTGGGCCAGGGCACGGTGCACCAGGGCACCCGAGAGGAGGGACAGACCCTATTCTGTGGGGACGGCAGCAGCTGCCACACACCCCACACCTGCCACTGTCACCCTAAACCCGGTGTGTGTGTATGTAGGCTATAAAACGTTTGTTTTTAACCAATTTGACTTCTTTGTCCAATTATTTTGCTTTGGTGAGGAGTGGCTCCCGGTACCCTTCTGGTCCAGGAGCACTGGAGCAGGAGTCCAGCAGCCTGGCTCCTTATGAGTAGGCTGGCCCAGGCACCTCTCTGGGCTCATGTTCCTCATCCAATAATGTGAATATGACAATAGTGGTCTCCCTCTGCCCCACACAGGGCCGTGGGGAGAATTAAATGAGAATGAAATGGGCTACATGGATTGCAATACATGGTAGCAAAAAGTGTTCTTAATTAAGAATAATTCTTAATTATTTTTAATGAATTCATTAAATTCAGTCATTTACTCATCCACTGGGGGTTCCTTAAGTCTTACTTATGTCCCCGGCAGTGAACACGAAGTCCCGGTGCTGGTGACCGCACATTCTGGTGGCACAGGGTTTGTAAACATAAAGGACTGGAGAGTGAGCTGAGGACCCATCAGTCAGTGAGGGGCCAGAACGAGAAACCCCGAGTTTCGAAGGTGTGGTGGGGGCAGGTGGCAGGTTTAACAGGCCAATCAGGGTGGGCCTCCTGAGAAGGTGGCCTTTGAGCTGAGACCTGAAGAAGGTGAAGGAGAAAGCCATGCAGACATGGGGGGAAGAGTGTTCTGGTAGAGGGAACATCAAAGACCAGGGCCCTCGGTAGGAGGATGCTCGCTGGTGGGGGTCTGGCAAGGAGTGGGGAGGAGGAAGGTGGGGCGATCAGAGAGGTGACAGCTGTGGGGCAGACCCTGTGGGGCCTTAGGGCCACTGTAGGGACTTTGGCTTTGACGGAGTGAGCTGGGGGGGGACAAGATCAAAACGTCTAGGTGTGTGCTGGGGTGTCTCCAGGGCGCTGGGGCCAGCTCTGACCTCAGGGGCCTCAGCAGAAGCCCAGGCTGCTCCCCCTCCCACTGCTCCTGTCCCTCCTGTCACCTCCCCTTTAGCAGCCTCATTCTCTCAGCTGGGCTCCGAGGAAAGCTTTCTGAGTTACTTCCCATCGAGGAGCGAGGGACAGGCTGACTATATAAATGGAGCTTCCCGCAATGCTGAGGAAGCAGAGAAGACATCGCTGTGTCATCTGCAGATGGAGACACGGAGGCTCGGAGAGGGGACAGGGCCCGGTCACTTCCTGAGAGGTGACTGGTTAATGGTTGGACTGTGACTCCTGACCCCCGCCTCACAGCGCCCCGAATCCTCCCCAGCACACTTCCACGCTCAGAGCTGGTTCCCTTTAGACCAGGCATCATTTCCTGTAAAGCGCAGAGAGTGAATATTTTTGGCTTTGGGGAACACGCATGCGGTCCCTGCTGGAACTGCTCCCCTGGCCGGTGCAGCACAGCTCGAGAGCAGCCTCCGTCCCCACGCGAATGAGTGAGCGTGGCGGCCTGCCAATAAAACTTTATTTATGGACACTTGTATTTGAAGTTCATATAATTTTCACACATCATGAAAGAGTCTTCTTTTGATTTTTTTTAAACCATTTAGAAATGCAAAAACCATTCATAGTTTGCAGGCTTTACAAAGACAGGTAGGGACCATAGCTTGCAGACCCCTGGTTTAAACCGCACAAGTTACTAATGGTGGGATTTCAGGCTGCGTGGAGGAGAGATTCGGGACAGGAGGGAAGAAGAGGCAGGGGGCTCCCCAGCCCGCCACCCCACCCCATACCCCAGAGCCCACACGTGAGGACCTTCCTTGGGCTGAACGCCCCTCTTTGGGCAACACTGGCAGCCATGGGTCACAGCTTGAGCCCTGCCCTTTGCTGGGCTGTTAATTTTTGATGAAGCCATGAACTTTGCAGCCCAGGAGAGGGTCAGCCCTGGGCCCCGGACTGCAGATGTGAGACCAGCAGAGCAGCAGTGCCAACTTCTCTTTCAACCCTGCTCTCTCCTGCCTGCCCCTCCCCACTCTTGCCCCAGCCCTTGGTGTTTGCAAAACTATAAGTCCAGTTTGTTGAATGTCCGGTGCCTGGTGGGCCTGAGTTTATTTAAGTCTCCCAGGAGCTCCTGAGGCAAGACACGGTATGCTCATTTCACAGATGAGGGACTGGGGGCTCAGAGAAGGTGGGCCACCTGTCCAAGCTCACACAACCTGGAGGGGAAGAGAAGGACTCGACCCAGGCCAGTCTGACTACACAGCCCAGGGCTCTGACCTCCAGGCTCCCTTCCTCTGCTGTCCAAGGAAGGAGGGTGAGGGAGGGAAGGGACAGCCAGGAGCAGGATGACGAGGAGGAGCCCAGCACTTCCAGATCTGAGGAGCCACCAAGGGCGTGTCCGTTCAGTCTGGCCTCCTTCCTGCCCTAGCTTCTCCTAAATTTCCCATTTGAGGCTATGAAACGGAGGCTGGTGAAAACGAGTGATTGCTCAAATCCTGAGCAAGCCCGTGCAGACGTGGCCTGGAATCCAGGCTGATTCCCAGTCTCGTGCTCCCCCGCGCTCCCCCCACATCCACTGGGAGGGTCGCCGAGTAGAGGAGGTGCCTCCCAGGGTAGTTCAGCCGAGCCAGCTCCAAGGGGGTGTTTTCTGCTTCTGCTTTTCCAGCTGCCGGCCACTGTTGGCCAGAGCCCAGCCCCCTGGTGCCTCCTGACCTCCGGGGCTGCTCTGAACCCTTAGGGGTGGAAAACAGCCCCGCAGGTCACTCATTAAACTCCGTGATGTGGCTTTTCCAAGAACCCAACAACTGGACTCTGTGTTCCCTCCAGGCAGGGACTGGCACCCTGGGCTCCAGTCTAGAGGACACTCTCTATACCTGTGGCCAGTGCCCAGGCCTGGGCAGCGGCAAAGTGGCTTCTGGTGTTCGCAGGGCAAGGTGATTTGGGTCCCTACACCCCAAGCCCTCCAGGACCAGCAGGTGCAGAGCCCTGGAGCAGCAGAGAGAGACAGAGGACAGGAGGGCCCTACTCCATGGCTAGTGTGCGGGCCGTGTCCATGTCTATAGGCTGCTAGGGGGTTTGACGAGATTACGTCCACTGAGCGTGCCGTTAAGCAGTTCAGACAAGTGGCCACAACAGTCAGAGTCGACGCTTGGAAAAGCCACCCTGGATGCAGTGCGGAGGGCGGGTTAGAGGGGCGGTGAGCGCAGGCAGGAAGACAGGTCAGGTGTCTCCCGAGAGGTACAGGAGACAGGGGGTGGGGGCTACGACAGCAGCCATGGGGAGTGGGACCAGGGGCCAGAGCCCTCAGCTCCTGCACGTTGTCTCAGAGACTTCAGGCATCTACTGAGTGCCAGCCAGAGAGAGAGCACAGGACAGGGACACTCTGGTGGGAGGAGGGGAAGGGGTCGGAGAGGCATCCCCAAGGAACGGCATGTGCAAAGGCCACGAGGCAAGAAAGAGCTTGAGACCTGGAGAAACCACAAGCTGGCCAGCGCAGCCGCAGCATCGTGGGCAAGGGGAACAGGAGGACAGACAAGTCCAGGCCTCTGTATTTGATCCTAAGAGTGATGGAGGCCCTTCAGAGTTTTTCTTAAGAAAACATTTAAATTCATTAATATTTCAGAATATATCTCTAAATTTAGAAAACCCTTTTAAGAACATATCTATAATATCATTGTCACACCTTTAAAAATCAATAGTAATTCCTTGCTGTCATCAAATAGCCTGTCAGTGTTCAAACTCCAATTGCTTATAAAGATGGCATTTCTAGGGCCGGCCCCGTGGCCGAGTGGTTAAGTTCACGCAGTCCGCTTCGGCGGCCCAGGGTTTCCCCAGTTTGGAACCTGGGCGCGGACAGGGCACCGCTCGTCAGGCCATGCTGAGGCAGCGTCCCACATGCCACAACCAGAAGGACCTACCACAACTAGAATATTCAACTAGGTACTGGGAGTCTTTGCGGGGAAGAAGAAGAAGAAAAAAAAAAAGATTGGCAACAGATGTTAGCTCAGGTGCCGATCTAAAAAAAAAGACAGTGTTTCTTTTGTACACTTAAAAAGATCAGGATCCAAATAAGATCTATGCATTGGGATTGATTATGTCTTATATATCTTTTATTTTTCTTAAAAAGCCCTATCTCTTCTAGCACCAAAGGTGACCTTGTTCACACTGATGCCAAGACTCCAGGCCTTTCCCATGACAGCCACACTCGTTCCCACCTAGTCCGTTTGGGACGCCTCCTCGCCCACAGGCTCCTGACGACCCCCCAGCTCTTCTGGCTCTGGGTCTCGCTGGCCTATATCCTCAGAAGATTCTGACCTGAGATTTCGCATCAGAGAGAGGAGCTGTTCTGTGACACTCAACAGCATGTATTCCAACACTATCTTACAGATACACTTCTGGTTTAAAGTAAAAATTGAATTCACCACAGATGAAGATCATCTCAAGATGAGGCCTCTCACACTTTGACCTGACTGTTTAACTTTCTTTCTCATTGCTCATATAAATGGCATTTCATACTTTTGAATAAACAGTTTTAAGTTTTTTTAAGTGGTAGAAAATTTAAGAAGATATAAATAAATGGAGAGGTATACCATGATCACGGATTGAAAAACTCACTATTGTTAAGATGTCCATTCTCCAAAAACTGTTCTGTGGACTTATTGCAATACCCCATCAGAATCCCAGCAGGCTTGTTATACAAGCTGACAAGGTATTTCTACTATTTACATGGAAATGTGAAGGACCTGGAGTAGCCAAAATAGTTTTGAAACAGAACAAAGTTGGAAAATATACACTATCTGACTTCAAGACTCACTATAAAAGTACAGTAATCAAGATGGTGTGGTATTGGCAGAAGGATAAACAAATAGGTCAATGGAGTAGAAGAGACAGTCTAGAAATAGATTCACACTTATACGGTCAATTAATTTTCAGCCAAGGGTCCAATGTAATTCAACGGGGAAAGGAAAATCTTTAATGTTGCTGGAACAGCTGGGAACCAACATGGGAAAAAATGAACCATCCAAGGGTTTTAAGAAGGAAGTGACTTGTACTGATTCAAGTTTTTAAAAAAATTCTCTGGTTGTTGGGTGGAGAAAGGATTTGTGTGGGTGAAATGGGAGAAGCAGGGAGACCACAAAGGAGATTATTACAACGGCCGAGTAAGACAAGGTGGTAGACCAGTGGGGAGGAGGTGGAGGTGGAGAGAAAAGAGGCAGGCTCTGGATGTATTTAGAAGATATGAACGTCTCAGACTCCGGTGCCTCGGTTTCCCCAGCTGGTCAGGCCTACGTGCTGCTGTGCTTTTAGAGGTGCCGCCCAAGCTCTCTTACCTGAGGGGCCATATGTGGGTTCCTTGAGAAGCCCTGACCTGGGTGTGGTGAAAGGCAAGGCCATGATGGCTCAGCCCAGGTCAGGATGCCCTCTGGCCATGCCCAGCCCTGGCCCCTGCATCCACTCTGCAGGGTGAGGGCTGGGGCGGGGTGTGGATGCCCACCCGGCAGATGCAGGGGTGCAGGTGGGAAGTGGCTCCAGGAGCCAGCCGGTCCACTCTCTCCTTGGCCTCCGCCTCTGGGCCACCATCCACCCTGGTGCTCAGTGGGCGGGGCCCCTGCTGGCAGCTGGCTCCCTGTTTTCCTCTCAGGAGAGCTGTGACCTCACTGCCGATCATGGTACCAGGGAGGGACCGTTCCCTGGGGTGCAGCCATCTCCACAGCAGAGAGTAAAGACCCCCGCAGCCTGTGGCCCTGGGACTGGGACACTGGCTCCTCCATTAATTCACCTCGAGCCTGAGCTAGAGCAGAGGGTTTGGGCCAGAGCTTCAGACACTGGGTTCTAGTTCTGCTCTGCGATTTACATGCTGTGTGGCCTTGGGGAAGATATACCCTCTCTCTGTGCTGCAGGTTCCTTCATACAGGGTAGTCGTGAAGATTAAATGAACATACGGAGAATAACAGAAGGCTTGATGATAACCATGAGGGTTGTGGCTATGGCCCAGGTCCACGCAGGTGTCCTAGGGAATACGACCTCACCTCCTCTGCCACCCCCGAGGCCTCACCCATCCATCCCAGGCTGGCCGGGGCTCACCCCTCACCCCGCCCTCTTTCTAAGGTCCAGGAAGGGGGCTTCTGTCTGGGCCACCACTGACTCTGGGGAGCTTAGGGGAACATCACGCCTCAGGTTCCCTCTCCACTTCCTCCGTAATAACTCTAGGGAGGTGGTCCCCACCCATCCATGCCCTCCCCAGCTTTCTTAAAGGACAGTGACATCTTCAAGGAAGAAACAAGGACCAAGGCCTGAGCACAAAGTCAGAGGATGGAGACTGAGAGGTGCCATGCTCCCCCTCCCCCGGGCAGCTCTGAGACGTTCCTCTCTCGCCGCCTGCTAGTGTGTCAGGCCAGGGGCTCCGTGAGGCCCAGAGGTGGCCCAGTGAGTGAGCTAAAGGGGCCTGCTGCCCATACCACCTCGTGGCAGGATGGTGTCTCAAGTCACCCCAGTCACCCAGCCCAACGTGGCTCATGGGGGCCCCTCGCCATTACGGCCCCTTCCAGGGTTTGGGGGACTTGAACCTGTGGCTTTGCTTGTAAATTGGCCTGATGCTTCTCCCTCCTGAAGGACTCCCAGCTCCTGAACTGGCCCATGTGCTTGAGCCACTAGACTGGAGAGTGAGGGGTGGGATGGGGGCCCTGCCCGCAGAGGGACTGAGAGGGACTCAGTGAGCAGCCTTTGCCCCTCCCGCTGAGGGCCCCTTTCTCTGGCTGCTTCTTGGTTGCAAGAAGGGCCCTGGAACAGGCCCTTAACATCACCCCTCCGCCCCCACCCCAGCTTCCTTCCGGGACGGGACGGCCGGCCGAGTGGCAAGCCCAGCAGGGCCACCTCCCGCTCCCACTTCCTGGGGGCTCAGGACTGGGAGGACTCGGGAAGCGGCTCCCCGGGGTCAGCCCCCACTCTGGCGTTGCCCTGCACCCGTTGGGACCTGCTGTTTTACTGGGTTGTGGTTGCAGTGACTGGTGATTTGAGGCCCATAAACCGGGCTGGGAAACTTCTGACGCACAGAACTTTCTGAAGCCCAGACAGGGTCACAACTGCCTGTTTCCTTTTGCAAGAAGCTTCACCTCTGTGAACCTC
This sequence comes from Equus quagga, assembly GCF_021613505.1. Classification (NCBI taxonomy): domain Eukaryota; kingdom Metazoa; phylum Chordata; class Mammalia; order Perissodactyla; family Equidae; genus Equus; species Equus quagga. Next base: position 90,907,665 of record NC_060267.1, read on the forward strand.
AACTTTCCCAGTTGTGCGATGGGTGAGCAGTCGGGCAGTCTTGTATTCACTATTTATGGGCGCCCTCGGGAGTCTGGCCAGGTGCCAGGCTCTGGGGAGACAGCCAGGAACCAGCTCTGGACTAAGGGATGAAACCTCAACCTTGACCCAGGTGCCACCTCCGCCTGGGTTTTCTCACCGTACAAGGGGCTCCGGCTCACGGGGGCTAGTGGGAGGGAAGGGAGGGGCCGTGAGGTCTGGAGAAAGGCCACCACGAGACACAAATGCGCAGGAAACTCGCCGCGACCTAAGCAACTTTTATCCCCACTTCAACCTTAAAGCACTAGAACGCTCCCCCAAGGCCAGGCGGTAAGTCTCTGGCAGGACGGCTGCGGTGACCCTGCCTGCCCAGCGAGTTGCAGCCACTGCTGCGCCCTAGGAGCCGCCGGCCCCCGGGCCAGGGCGGGCAGACCGGCGCCGCGTGCACCCCGGCCCGTGCGCCCTCGGGAGGGCGTGCCAGCACCAGGAGGGAGACCGGGGGCGGAGGACGAAGGCGGAGGACGGAGGCGGGAGGGGGGTAGAAGGAGGAGGGCGAGGGGGAGGGGCAAGAAGCGAGGGCGAGCCTGGCCCCGCCCACCTGCTGGTGGCTGCGAACGCTAAGCGGCTCCGCGAGGGGGCTGGGCCCGGGGGCGGGGCCTGTCGCGCGCGTCCCCCCACGTGTCCCGGGTTCCCGGCCCTGCCCCCGGCCCTGTGCTTATAATCCGCGATGCCGGCCGAAACTAGCCCCGCTCCGCCGCCTACCGCCGCCGCCTGGGTCGCGGTAAGGAGCCCCCGGCCCGGGAGAGGCCCAGGGTCCCCTTCCCACTCCCCAGCCTAGGGCAGCCTCTCCCCGGGTCCCACCGAGAGCGAGCCGAGGAGGCGGAGGGGCCCCGCGGGCTCGGGCGCCAGCGCGGGCACAGGCAGAGGACCCATCCCGAGTGGCCGCGCGCCCCGCGCTTGGACCTGGACCCGGACCCGAGGGAAGGGCGCCGACGCCCGGCGCCTGCTGCTCCGTCACCCGGTGGCCGGATTCCTGGGTTCCTCGGGTCGCGGGATGGGGCCGGGGCGCGAGCCCGGGGGTCTGTTGGGTTAATTGCCCCCTTTGTGGGCCGAGAACCTTCCTGGATTTTCCTTCCCTGACCCAGCTTCCTCTTTGCCGCGAATCCCCAGATGGAGACCCTGCGAGTCGGGAGGGTGAGGAGTTCCCGGTTCTCTGCCCCTCTCACCCCGTCTGTCTTCGCCTCTTGTTCTCGGCGTGAAACCAGAGTTCCAACCCCACCCCTGCCCCTCGCCCCCGGGACGCTTGGGCGTATCGTCCCCTCCCACAGCCCGGAGCCTCAGTTTCCTCGGGCGCGTGGGCTCCTGACCCGGGCTGCCCGCCCCAGTGCCTTGGGTGTGGCTGGGCTCCCTGCCCTGAGGGGCGTCCGTCGCTGGCTCTGCCTCCTGCAGGGGCTCCGCGTGCTCTGCGCAGGTGGGGCGGGCGGCCCGGCGGGTCCGGTTTCCGGCGGGCGCTGGCGCCGCGCCGTAGGAGGGGCTGTGGGAGGGGCGGCTCCGCAGGAAATGTCCCTTCGGTGGCTGTTGCCTTTGGCCCCTTGGACGGCTGCGCCCTCCAGGGCGGGAGGGTCATTGTGAAATGGAGGAAACTCTGATCTGCGCCAGGGCTCCCACTGAGGAAGTCCCGGTGACCTCCTGAGGCCACCTCCGCGTTCCTCTCTGCGAAATGGGTGCGTCTCCGCAGCGTGGGGGTCTGGCCCCACATCGCTGGCAGGAGCAAACCTGTCCTTTCCCCAGGGAGGGATCAAATAGGCCCTGAGCTTTGATCCCTTCCCCTCCCCACCCCCAGCTGGTGACAGGAGATGGCAGGTTCTGCAGGCCAGCAGACCCCAGCCACGAACTCAGGCACAACCAGGTGAGGTCTTGGGTCAGCCTCCCAGCTTCCCAAGCCTCGGTTTCTCCATCTGTCATGGCTGGCACAAGCTCTGGGCTCAGGAAACAGGAAGACTGTGGAAGATCTGTAGACGGTTGAGAGCAGTGCTCGGGTCCATTCACTCACTGTGTCTGGGGAGGTCCTCGCCTGGTCGTGCCAGGCTGGGGACACAGAACAGGAGACAGGCTCCCTGCCCTCCTTCCTTAGGTTCTGATGAAGGAGGGAGACAGGCACTTTGGCGCTGGACAGAAACTGGAGGAGTCTCCATTCCAAACCTCCTCCCCCTTGCATTCCCCTCAGACCCAGGGCAGGGGGGCCTGGGGGTGGGTTGGGGGCCACCTGTGCCCTATGCCGAGAGGTAATTCTGGCTCTGCTCCGGTGCTAGTTAATGAGTGGTGAATCCTGCCCACTGAGCACCCAGGCCACAGGCCAGGCACGGAGTGGGTGGGGGAGGAGGCCCCCCCCCACTCAGCACAGTCCCAGCTCCCTGAGCCTCACATGGGCCCCGTCAGCTGCCCCCCTGCTCTGGGCTTGTGGGGTCACTGGCTCTGCTGGCTCAGGGCCCCAGGAGCCTGGCTCGTGGTGGGGGGCCAGACCCAGACTCACCTGCTGTGCAAGCATTCTGCCATGCCCCATCTCATCTTCACCCCGTGGGTCCCCCGAGGCAGGTCAGGACAGCCAGAGCCTTCCAGCTCTGAGCACACGGCCCCCGGCCTGAGTGCCTTGCCTGTGGCACCTACATGGACAGAGATAACCTCGCTGGAATTCGGGGTCTGCGGCTCTGATTTCTGCTGTGATACTGGGCAAAGTCGATCTTCCAGGCCTTGCCTCCCTCCTATGGGGCAGGCTCCCACCCTAAGCTTGGGATTGGCCAGGCACCCATAGGCATTTCAGTATTAGTAGTAGAATAAACAAATGAACGAGTGCACTCTTTCCTCCATAACCAGATGCTCTTAGGAGAGAGTCTGCGTGTCTGTCACCAGGGCCTGGTGAGGTCTGTGTAGCCTCCCTACCACCTACCTCAGGGCATTTTCATTGACACTGGAGACTCAAGCTTTCTAAGCCAAGGCAGACTTGCAAATGACCCCCAGCCGTGGGTGGAGGGAGTTTGCTGGAGTGCTGGTGTCCCCAAGAGAGCCAGTGTTCCTGACTTGATTCTCAGGCCCCAGGAATCCACAGCCTGTAGCCAAGGGGAGCCTCCTAGCCTCAGCTTCCTCATCTGTCTTTTGGGAAGGGAATCCCTCCCCTGTCTGTGTCTCAGGGAAAAATTACAGATGAAATGAGTCAGGCAAGTAAATATTACAGTGGCACCTCCTGGTCAAAGTGTGGAATTGCAGCCTGGCTCTATCAGACGCAATGGGGGCGGCAAGGTGATGGGGCGCTGTCATCCTAGAATGAGGAAGCCCCCAAATGGGGTGAATTCTACAACCGGGGTGAAGCTAGGGTTTTTCAAAACTGTGAACCCAGCTCAGCGGAGTTGGAATGTCAGGGAGGGTTCCAGAGGGACCTCCGCTGGCTGTAGGGCTGACACACAGAGAAGCAGAATACTGATCGGTGATAGCTTGTTGGGGATTTTGTCTCCAGGAAGACCTGGGGAGTGAGGGGAGCCGATCTGCGGCTTCCTGGAGGCCAGAGTGTAGGGCACCGAGCAGTAAAGAGCAGGTGTCTGCAGTCAGCCTGGGTTTCAGTCCCGGCACTGCCGTCCCCTAGCTTGTGACCCAGGCAAGCCACTTAACTTTTCTGAGCCTCAGGTTCATCATCTGTAAATAGGTGGTCATAGCAGTCCCCACCATTACGAACATAGTGTCTGCTCTTGTCATCGTCCCGGCTTTGACCTTTCAGAGCCACATGAATTTTCTTAGTGTTGAGTGAGTGCCCAGGCCGGCCTGGCACATTGACAGGAAGCTGGCAGGATGGCTCTGGCTGGGGCCACGGAAAAGTCCCCTGCCTTGCCAACAAAGGCCAGGCTGGCAGGCGTCTTGGCATGAGGCCCCGTCCCTCCCCAGGTGTCCCTCTTCTGGTGAAGGATGGCTGGGCTGGCACTGGGAGCTGGGGAAACCCGCCCCAGGTCCTTCCTGGAGGGTGGGGTGGGGGCAAGGCTGGGACTGGGGAGGCTGATCCAGCCAGGATCTGCTAGACTCGTCCCCTGGGCAGGCAGCCCATGGTCCTGGGGTGTCAGAACCGGAAGGGCCTCCAGGTTGTTGTGCGGGTGGGGAGAGCGAGGGGCTTGCCTGAGATCAGCCGTGGCCGGGGTGAGGAGAGGTTGGCAGGCACAGGCCCGCTGCCCGGCTCGCCCAGCATCTCGCTGAGCCCTCGCAGTCGCCCCCTGCGGCCTGGGCTGCTCTCCCTGCCCCCATCTTGCGGGTGAGCAGCTTCAGCACTCAGGGCTGCAGGACCCAGCCGCTGTGCTTTGCCCGGGGAGTCCTCGCTCCCTGGACTGCGGCTGCTGTCCCTTCTCCTCTCCCCATGTCTCGCTCCCCCAGTTCGAGGCCTCAGCTTTGTTTTAGTTTCAGGTGGCAGGGCAGGGCAGGGCAGGGCAGGACAGGCTGGGCCTCCGCACACAGCCCAGGGGCCTTGCTGGCTGAGGGAGGAGGGAGCTTCACCAGGTGCTGGGAGGGCAGGAGCCACACCACTGCCGCATTGCATCACTTTCCCAGCCCACTTGCCCTGCTAATCTCTGCACACACAGGCCCAGACACACCACACACCCGCACACATGCAGGCACATACATAGGCATGCGCACACTTTCACGTTCACTCTCAGGTACTCCCGGGTGCGTGCATTCTTTCACACCCCTCAGACCCAAATGCATGCAGCCTGGCTGCCAGGAGGCTGGTTTCTGGATGAGAGCGTTCATGGAATTCCAGCCCCTGAGGGGACTTTCATCCTCTCTTTTCATAGGCGAGGAACTGACCTCCAGACAGTAGAATCAGCAGCATTGTTCTGGGTGCCTGCCACCTGCCAGACAATGCGACATGGTCCTTGTCCCCTTGGAGCTCACATTGGGGAAAGGGGAGCATTTAGAACACAGCGTGATGCATGCTATGATGGGCCATGTACGAGGCATGGGGGGGTGGTCACTGAGGCAGAGCAGGGCCCGCGCAGGTGGTCTGTCTCCGTGCAGCTGCCCCTCCCCCACTCCGGTGCCCACCCTCTTGGCTCCAGGTGCCTTTGGGAGCTGGCAGAGCGGGAGTGACTCTAACAGCCGGATGACTCTCGGTCCCCCATCTCTCCCTTCCTGAGCCCACCCCAGGGTGTCTGAGCCCCCTCAGGCCTCCCAGAGCTCACCTTGCTCCCGCACTTCCTTCCCCTGCCCCTTATACCTGCGAGCAGTGGCTTGCGGAGCCCAGCTGACCTGGGTTGGAATCCTGGCTCTGCCACTTACCAGCCCAGCGAGGCCCGAGCCTCAGTTTCCCTGTCTCTAAAATGGGGAGAACACAAATGGGAGGGCTCAGCATGTGATGGATATTCTCATTATGGTGGTGGTGGGGATGGCCTCACCGTGTAGACGCCTGCCAGGGCTCACTGAACTGGGCTCACTGAACTAAGTATAAGCGGTTTATTACACGTCAATTATGCCTCAATAGAGCTGTTTAAGAAATATGCAATGGGATACACGCCCCACTCCAGCGCACCACCAGCACCATCGTGCACGCACACACGCATGCAGGCACACACTCCGAATGCTTCCTGGGCCAGGAGGCTGGCTCTGGGGCTACTGAGCCTCCCCAAATCTGCTCAGTGAGGTTTCCCAAAGCAGGTTCTGGCAGCTGGAAAGGCCAGGTTTAAGGCTGCTGGCGTCACCCGGCTGCCAGGCCAGGCAGCTGAGCAGCTTGTACCTTTTGCAGAGTGGTTCGCCGAGCCGTGAAGACAGGTTCTGGAAGCCGGGGACCCACACCTCCAATCCCAGGTACTTCTGCCTCCCTCCCACCTCCTTCCCTCCATCCTTGATGGCCTGTTGCCTGGCTGCAGTTGCCATGGGCACTATCTGCTACCCCAGAGTCAAGGTCTGGTGAGTCATCAGCAGCCCAGCCAGTCAGGGACAGGGCCTGGCAGGCAGTTGGAGGCCCCGCGGAGGGGAGAGTTGTGGGCATCCTTCAGAACGGCCCCCAACCTCACTGTTCCATGAAGTGTTTCCCCCTCTGAGTCCAAAAGGCTGTATGGCATGTGAGCCTCGGGGCTGGCCGGTGGGCAGGCCTGGGGGATGTCAGGGACGACACAGGGTGTGTGTTCCAGTGACACGGTCGGGCTCTGCTGTGCAGGGCTGGGTGACGGGACAGCGCTGCTTCACCTCTCTGAACCTCCAGGCACATGGGAAGTTTTAGTATCCAGGAGGCTGCATCATTGCCGTGGTGATAGTGGGGTGCCCTTTCTGGGTCCCGTGGGTCCCTGGAGGGGTGCCCATGGCCTTTCCCAGCAGTATCCAATAAGGACGCTGACCTTGGTCAGACTCCCCTATAAACTCTCCCACCGGACACAGCATGCCTCCTGTAAAGGTGGGGTGCTGGGGCCACGCCCACAGAGGCCGGAACCAGGTGGCCTGGGTCCAAACCTGGCCCTGCTGCCTGCTGACCCCATGACCTCAAGCGAGTGACCTCCCCTCTCTGACCCTCAGTTTCCTTGTCAGCAAAGTGGGCGTAACAATAGCATCTACTCTCAGGGCCACGCGGAGGGTGCTGGGGGGTGCAGGGCAAGCCCTAATGCAGCCTCAGGGTTTGGTACACAGGAGCCGTCTGGACAGGAGGAACAGCGCCTGCAAAGACAGAGGTGCTGGCGCCTTCTGGAAGCTTCAGTGAAGCTGAGGAGTGGGGTAGAGGGCAAATGGTCCGTCTGTCTGTGCTGCAGAGAGCTGTACCTGTACCCCTGGTTACAGAGAGGTATTATGCCTCCACCTATCTGTCTCCCCTCTGGGCCTCAGTTTCTCCATCTGCACCCTGGAGGAGCTGGTTTCTGAGCTCCTCCCAACTGGGCATGCTCAGAGCTGACTTCACTGAGGTGCTCAGGTCCCCTGTGTTCCCTGAATCAGAGGTACTTGCATTTGGAAAAAGCCTAAAATCCCAGTGTGAAGGTTCCCTGAGGCCCCAGGTGGGAGAGGTACCGGGAGTGGGGGCTCTGCCCGGAGCGTCCTAGCCACCTGCAGGTAGGGGGCAGCATTGCATGCTGGGAAGAGCCCAGGTTCTGGAGCCAGACACAGACACGTGCTCTGTGACCCCGAGCCAGCTGCTGACCTCTCTGAGCCCCAGTCTCTGCCTCCCCAGCGGGCATCGCAACACCTTCTTTGTGGAGGTCATAGTTGGGGTGCAGGGTGACCCATGCAAGGTCCCTGGGGCTGTGCTTGGCGCTGTCCGAGCTTAGCAAAGAGCAGTTTTGATTGGGGATGGGTGGGCTGCCAGAGGCTCTCCAGACTGCCGTGCATCCTTCACATCCTGGCCTCGGTTCAAACAGCTCAGCCTCGGGCACCCTCTCTAGCCTGTGGGGCTCCAAGATGTGCCTCCCCCTGCCAGCCCCAAGCTCTGCTGTCACCGTTCCCAGGCCCCAGCGTGGCATGGGGGTGAGCGTGCATGCAGTGTGCAGGGTCAGAGCGCCTGAGGGGGGGCGAAAGGCTGCAGGGAGGAGCAGCTCCTCGCCTCGTCCTGATGATGGGGAACACCCTGTTCCCAGCCCCCCAGTGGCAGCTTGTCCAGAGGTTAAGGCTGCCCAAGGCCAAGGCAGGGGCTGGAGGCCAGCCAGGAGGGAGCTGTTGGCAGGGGCTGGCCCCGGGTCAGTCTCTTTCTTTGACTCCCTCCAGACGACATGTCGGGCAAAGGCTCCGTGGTTCTGGCCTACAGTGGCGGCCTGGACACCTCCTGCATCCTCGTGTGGCTGAAGGAACAAGGCTATGATGTCATTGCCTACCTGGTGAGGAGGCGCCTGGCGTGTCTGTCTCTCTTTCTTCCTGTTTGTCCTGCTGCCCATCCAGCCTGCCCGACTGCTCTTTGTGGCTCGTCCGAGCCCGGCTTGCCCTCTCTAAGCCTGTCTAAACTGGGAAAATGCTTCCTATTGTCCTGTCTTGCTTTCTTCATTTGTAAAATGAACTTCCTTGATGCCCTCCAATTCTGAGATGCCCCCCAGAGCATGGAAGAGGCCGGCTCTCATGCGAGTAACTGGAACAGGGACACCAGAAGGAAACTTGGCAGTGCTGCTGGACCAGCCAGCCTGGAGGGGCCGTTGGCATGGGCCTGCTGAGGCCCCGGGAAGGCAGACAGTCTCCCCTTTCCAGAAGTCCTTTGTCAGCCCCCAGTAATTCAGCAAAGATTGTAGAATCCTGCAGCAGCTGAGCTGGAAGAACCCTTGGCCATCACCTAGTTCTAGGGTGGCAAATAGGTCACAGGCCATAGGGCAAAGGTTAGGTATGATGTCACTCCCCCATTCAGTGTCCCTAGCAGACATCCCTGATCAAAGTAGCCCCACTTCTGGTGACCCTGGACATAGCCTGTGAACGTTCCTCCATGTGGCTGTGCTCTTCAGGACTCCTGGTTGCAAATTCTAGAAAGCCAACTCATACCAGCTTAAGAAAAAGAGCCAAAAAACATTCCGTTCTTGGCTGATGCAACTGAGAAGTCCAGGGGTGGGACGGCTTCAGGCAAGGCTGGATCCAGTGCTTATCCAGATCTATCTTCATCACTTCTTAGCCTCCCCAGAGACCCTGACAGGAGGGCCCAGGGTGCTCTCATTGGCCTGAGTCACTGCCCACCATGCAGTGGTCACCATGGCTGTGTCTTGGAGGGCTCTGGTTAGCCTGGTTTGGGTCATGGACCCGCCCCTACTGTGAGCAGGAGACACGATTTGCTCCTTTCCCTCCATCCGTGTGGAAGGAGTTCTCAAAAAAGAAGAATCTGTTTTCAGAGGAAGTGAGGATGGCACTCCGGACAGACAGATGTTCAGCTGTTGCCAAGAGTGGTTTGTTTGCTATTGAGGTCAATCTGCCACCCTGAACAGCACCCATCCCCTGTGAGTCAGTGGGGGAGTGAGGCCCGGGGAGGGCAGGTGCCTGGTCCGCAGTCACCCGGTCGGGGAGAGCCGTGGCTTTGAGTAGATGCAGAGACGGCAGGTGTGTTCATCGTGCGGTCCAGATCCCAGGCCACCGCCGGGCAGAGTTAAATCTGAGTGGCCTCAGAAAAGCACCTGCAGCTAAGCTCTGGGAAGATTCCAGAGTCTGAGGGTCAGAATGCAAGGCCAAGTTCTGGACAGCAGGCCAGAGAGCGGCCATCAGAAAACATATCAGTGTCTAGACAGGGGGCTGTCGGAAATGGGTGTCCTGGGACCAAGTCCCTGCGCTTGGCTGGGGGAGTGAGCTGGCGGTTGGGACGTTCCTGACGAGCCAACCTTCGTGCTGGCTTTGGGGGAGTTGGCGAGAAGAGATAGATGGGTTCAAGGACGCCTTCGACCTTCAAGGCAATGACAGCAGATGTTGCATCCCAGCCACCCGAGTGCAAAGGGCCGGGCTCAGCCAGCCCTTCAACCCCTAGAAGCAGCTTCCCGGTCGCCCAGGCCGCTCCAAGTTTTAGCTCCTGGAAGCATTCCAGCTGCTCCACGCCCTGGTTTGTGCCCTGTCTCCTTTCCACTGTGACCTTGGCCCCTCAAACAGAAACCCCCTCTGTTTGTGGGCTGTTGTGTGCGGAGGGCGCTTGCCCAGGGCTCACCCCAGTGCGGGGGGGAGGGTGGGTGCTGACATTTCTTCTCGTGCCCTCTTTTCTGCCCCGTGGGCCGACTGGGCCTCTGCTTCTGCTCCTCAGGCCAACATCGGCCAGAAGGAAGACTTCGAGGAAGCCAGGAAGAAGGCGCTGAAGCTCGGGGCCAAAAAGGTACGAAGTAGGATGCAAGATTTGGGGCTGGAAGTGGGGTTTTGAGGTGGGGGGCAGGGGGGTGTTCCTGTCCCAGCGTTCCTTGTCCCGTGCGTCCCGTCCTGCTCGTCCTCTTGCTTCCAGGATATGAGATCAGTGCCTTCAGCTTTCAGGCGCGTGGATGCCATCATCTTCCTGCCTCCCCAGACACTCTTCCACCGGGCCATCCCACCTCCCACCTCCACCCCTCCCACTCCCCCATCCCTCTGTCTCTTCCCCATGCTGCATCCATCCGCACACTCATCCATCTATCCATCCATCCCAGCCATTATCCACTCTTCCCAACCGTTATCCACCATCCATCATCCATTTTCCTATCCATCCCTCTTTTATTTTTCTGTCCACCCACCCATTCATTCTTTTTTTTTGTCTTTTGTCTTTTTTTTTTTCTGGAAAAGTTTTGCTGCAAGCTAACATCTGTTGCCAATCTTCCTTTCCTTTTTTTTTCCTTCTCCAAAGCCCCAGGGCATGGTTGTATGCTCCAGTGGTAAGCCCTTCTGGTTCTTCTATGTGACCCACCATCACAGCATGGCTACTGACAGACAAGTGGTGTGGTTCTGCACCGGGGAATCCAACCAGGGCCACCAAAGCGGAGGTGCAGAACTTTAACCACTAGGCCCTCAGGGCTGGCTCTCCGTCCATTCCGCAGAATCAGAAAACTCCAGCTGAGTTCCGTGCATTGATTGAGCATCTAATCATGTGGCAGGCAGGCCCTGTGCTGGGTGTGGGGCCCATGTGGTCCCTGCCCCCATGGGCTCCCGGTGAAAAGTGTGAGCTGCTCACATGGGGAAGTCCCTGGCACTGGGCTTCTTCACTTAGGGGAGTAGGCAAGGGGCGGACATGGCAGGGATGGTGTGAAAGGCCACCAGCCCACCTGCCCAGTCAGAACCTCAGAACCAGCTGCTTCTAACGGGCACTTCTGCAGGATTCCCACGTGGTAAGGCTCAATTAGCATATTAAAATGAATGCGTGAGGGCGTGAACGCCTGTGGCCCCGAGTCACATCACTGGCCATGGGCCTAAAACTGGATGCTCCTCCTCAGAGGCGTGTCCTCTTGAGCCTCTGAGAGGGGTGGTCTGAATGGGGGGCCCAGAAAGTGGGGTACAAACAATCAAGTGTTGAAGACAGGGATGCAGTCTCGGGCAACGCATGGGCTTCCCTGTAAGGCTCTGGCCTCAGTTCGTCCCTCCAGAGAAGCAGTTCTCGGACCTTTGCACAAAGGCCTCTGCCACGCTCTTAGTTATTTGGAATTTTTTATGCTGATTTCCTTGCATATAACATTTGGATGTAGTTCTCATTGCTTTTCTTTTCATTTTCATTTTCTTTCATTCTTTGCTTCATTTTTTTTTTTGTAAGAATTTATTTTTTTCCTTTTTCTCCCCAAAGCCCCCCAGTACATAGTTGTATATTCTTCGTTGTGGGTCCTTCTAGTTGTGGCGTGTGGGACGCTGCCTCAGCGTGGTTTGATGAGCAGTGCCATGTCCGCACCCAGGATTCAAACCAACGAAACACTGGGCCGCCTGCAAAGTATTGAGGGCCCCAGAGAGCTTTTGTGGACTACGTCTATCGATCCTATCACATTAGAAATAAAAGCTGAGGGGGCCGGCCCCGTGGCCGAGTGGTTAAGTTCACGCACTCCACTTCAGCGGCCCAGAGTTTCACTGGTTCGGATCCTGGGCACGGACCTAGCGTGGCTCATCAGGCATGCTAAAGTGGCGTCCCACGTAGCACAACCAGAGGCGCTCACAACTAGAATATACAGCTGTGTACTGGGGGGCTTTGGGGAGAAGAAGAAGGAAAAAAAAAGAAATAGAAGCTGAAATTTTTAAAATATTAATTCATTTAAAAAGATATTAAAGACATTACATGTTAATGTAAGTAACATTTTTACTTACGAAAAATAACTATTTTGCAAAGCAAATATTTTTCAAAAGAGTGGCATTGGTTTACGTTTTTGCAAATCTCTTTAACATCTGGTTTTACAGAAGATAGACAGATTCTCTTGGCCATTTCTGCATTTAGTCCGTAATGTGTTGTTTTGATTGAAATTGGGAAGAAAACTTGGCCTCACAGATGTACCGCTGGAAGAGAGAGGAATATTTTAATAGCCTTTTCAGATGGTTGGAGACATTCTTTACTGCATCAAAGCTCAACAAATGACAGTTTCTTGAAAAATCCGTGTGATGGGGAATCTGAAACTGTAGCAATGAGATTTTCATGCGTTAAAATCCACCCATCCATCTTGTGCTTTGAGTGGATCCTTTTCCCACGCACCATTGTGCAGCATCACACATTGGTCACTTGAAAAACATTGTTTCATTGAGTTATACAGACCTTCCAAATGTTGATACGTTTCATTATAAAATATCAAAACATCCCGTTTGTCAACATCAGCACTGCTCACATCAGAAGTATTAAGAAGCTGTCGAGCTCAGTGTCACATACAACTTCTCCATAATTCTAATTTTTGCTGGAAAACTTGAGTTTTATCATTAGCAACAAGTACTCAGATTTCCTTGAAGTGACAGGGTCACTTCATTCATTTTTGTGAAACTGTCAGCCAAAATCCCATTCTGAAGGACCGCATTTTGTCTGTCAGCCCTTCTTTCAAGTATAAACGATGTTCTATGAAAAAAGCAGCTAGTTCAGCACGGAACTCATTTGGAATACGGCAGAATTGCTTTGTGTTTACTTAATGTTTTGTACTCAAGTGTTGAGATTTAACAGCAGTAATCATTTTTACTGCTTCGTTAAGACTCTTCTTTAGAGAAACTGGCGTCGTGAAAGTGAGGCACGGAGAGCACAGTGGCTGTGAGTCCTTCGATGCCTCTGCCCCCGTTATTGCCAAGGTGCCAGCCCTTTCACCCATCATTGCTTTTCCATATTCAGTGTGAACGTCAATGTAGTGAAAAAGGCAAATAATGGCTAAATATCCTCACAAAAAAATGTTTTCACTCAGAGTTCCCCTGAAAGGGTCTTGGGGACCCCTGGAGGTCTACATTTTGGAAACCGTTCCTCACCCAACCATCACGGTTTCTCAAGCTCAGCCCTATAGACGCGTGGGCTGGCTGCCCCGTGCATCATAGGATGTTTAGCGCCATCCCTGGCCTCTACCTGTTAGATGCCAGAACCCCCTCACCCAACCTGCCAGCTGTGACAACCAAAAATACCTCCAGATATTGCCAACTGCTCCCAGAGGACAGAATCACCCCTGGCTTTTGTGGATCTCATCCATCTCCTGCTCTGGATCTTAAGTGGCAACTAAGCTTTTTTTTTCTTTTTTTTTTTTTGAGGAAGATTAGCCCTGAGCTAACATCTGCTGCCAATCCTCCTCTTTTTGCTGAGGAAGACTGGCCCTATGCTCACATCCATGCCCATCTTCCTCCACTTTATATGTGGGACGCCTACCACAGCATGGACTGCCAAGCAGTGCCATGTCCGCACCCAGGATCCGAACTGGCAAACCCTGGGCTGCTGAAACAGAGCATACACACTCAACCACTAAGC
>NC_060267.1:90921100-90936316 GCF_021613505.1 Equus quagga
CAAACCCTGGGCTGCTGAAACAGAGCATACACACTCAACCACTAAGCCACTGGGCCAGGCCCAGATGGCAACTAAGTTGCATCTCAGGCCCACAATGCTGTGTTGGGAGGGATTTAAGGACCACATCTAGTTTCAGCTGGATGCTGTATCAAGATTGATTAGCAATGTCTGCCATGAGTGCAGGAGAGAAAGGGTTCTGTGTGCTGGATGGATTAGTGATGTCTGCTACAGATGCAGAAAGAGAAATGGAGGTACAGCTTGTCAGGATTCGTTTGCAGTGTCTGTCTTAGATGCAGGCCATTTGGGACCCCTGGGGCTCTGTCTTCCGACTGGGCTTGCCAAGGCTCCCTCTCATGGGCTCCTGTCCCCACAGGTGTTCATCGAGGACGTCAGCAGGGAGTTTGTGGAGGAGTTCATCTGGCCCGCCATCCAGTCCAGTGCCCTCTATGAGGACCGCTACCTCCTGGGCACATCTCTTGCCAGGCCCTGCATCGCCCGCAAACAGGTGGAAATCGCCCAGCGGGAAGGAGCCAAGTATGTGTCCCACGGCGCCACGGGAAAGGTAAGGTGGAGGACGGACGGCGCTGGGGCCGGCTGGGCAGAGGGAGGAGGGGGCACAGGCTCCTGGACGATGGACGGCCCTCGAGCGCTTGTAGGTTTTTCCCTAGAGCAGTCAGGCGTGCGGCCACCTGTCCAGCAGTAGAAGTGGTGAGTGTCAGGAGGACAGCCACGCCCCGAGCCCCGTGTGCTGGGAGTCCACTGGGCGTGTTCCACGTGCCGTGGGAGCCACGTCACCCCATTTGGCAAACTTGATCCTGAGGCTTGGGGACATTGCCACTGGCCAAGGTCACAGAGCGCATGTCACCATGTGATGCACTGGGAAGGGTCGGAAACCCCGAGTTAGCGGAGCGGGTTTTGAATCTCAGCTCTGCCCGGTCCTACTCACCCGTGTGCCCTTGGGTGAGGCCCTTCTGCTTCCTGAGCCTCAGTTTCTTCATTTGTGAAATGGGGGTAACACCCATCTTAGGGCTGTTATAACAAAGTGCCACAGACGGGGCAGCTGAAACGCCAGGAACGTGTTGTCTCACGGTTCTGGAGCCGGAAGTGCAGAATCAAGGGGTCAGCAGGGCCGGGCCCCCTCCGAAGGCTCTGGGGAGGAGCGCCCAGCCCCCCCCCCCGGCTCGGGCAGCTCAGGCCTGTGGCTCGTCGCTGCGTCGCTCGATCCTCCTCCTTCTCGTGGCTGTTCTCTCCCTGTGCATCTTCACGCCGGCTTCCCTCTATGTGTGTCTGCTTCTCAGTCCAGATTTCTCCTTTTTAGAGGGACCCCATTCACATTGGATGAGGACCCCCCGATGGCCTCGTCTTAACTTGGTGGCCTCTGTAAAGACCCTATTGTGATAAGATCGCATTCTGAGACCCCGGGAGCCAGGGCTTCAATTTGTCTTTTTGGGGGACACAGGTCAGCCTATGACCCACCCCTGCTTCCGGCCCTTGTGTGTGCCATTGCACGCTGATGGAGGACCCTGTGGGCTGTGAGGCAGGACAGCCCTCAGCACGCTGTCCTGAGGTGGCAGTGCCCAAGAAACAAGATCCTAACAATGTTGACAACTGTCAAGCGATGTTATTATAAAGAATCTGAGTCGTGAGCTCTCAAAGGCAGTGGCCACCACACCAATAGCCTGATCCAGGAGTCGGCTGCTTGACAACCGCACAGTCAGCAGACTCTGAACCTCCCCAGGGACGGGGAGCTCACTACCTTGCCAGCACACATGTGCTAACCTGACCCCGGCCCCCTGCCCTGGGCTGGTTGAGGCAGTGGTTGGGGGAACAGGTCCTGGTTCACTGTGACATAGGGACACTCAGCTGAGATTATGATGGAGGAGATGTGATTTGAGGGTGGCCTTGCAAACAGCCACTCCACCAGAATGGCCGTGGCTCCTGCCTTTGAAAGTTTGCACGTTCGTTCGTTCGCTTGGGCACTGGGTGTCTGTAAAAGATGGGGGGCGTGCAGGGTGTGGCAGCAGTGTCGAACTTCGTGGGCCCCTTCTCCTGCCCTCGGGGAGCCTGCATCCTAGCAAGAGAGAGGAGAATGGACACGTGATAAAGCAGCCGGATGGGGCCACACCAGGGGAGCCGTGGGGCCAGCAGGCAAGGGGCTGAGGGAAGGCTCTCTTACAGAGCACATCCCTGAAGGATGAGTATGGTGAATGAATAACGAGACACAGGCAGAGTGTGCCAGGCAGAGGGAACAGCCTATGCAAAGGCCTAGAGACTAGAGGCCTGTCTTGGAGCCTGGAGCAGGAGCTGTAGCCATAAGAGAAGCATTTGGTCAAGGCTGGGCCGTGGCTGTGCTATGGGGTTTGGCTTCGTCCTGAGGGCAATAGACCAGGAGGCACGGGACTGCCCCAGGCTGGATGGGGGGTGGCCAGCGACTCCCCCAGTGGGATACTCGGGTTGTTCTGGACTGAATGGTGGGCTTCTGTGGAAGGAGGGCACTGGGAGTGTGTCTTGCTCACACAAGCCCCAGTGTTCACGAATGCCCCAGTCGTGGGCACGTTTTGAATAGGATGGTGAGACATCAGATGAGGCATGGGCGCCCTGGGCTGTGGGACGGGCATGTGCAGGGTGCCTTCCACTCGAGGGTGGTGGGCGAGGCTGCAGGAGAACCCAAAGGTTTGGGACTCGGGGCTTGGGGCCATACATCCCTGCTCCCCCCCTTCCCGCTGGATGACTTCACCCCCGGGAGTCTCCATCTCCCCTCTGTTGAATGGGGATGCGATAGAACCAGCTCATGGGGCGGTCAGGAGCAATGAGCCGGATAATTCCAGGAAAGTGCTCAGCACGGGCCTGGCACGTAGAGAACAGTCAATGGAAGGGCAGTGCCCTAAGCGGACGGTTATCGGACCTCCCTGGGGGCCCCTGCAGGCAGGGGCAGGTCAGTGAGAACATGTGACCGCAGAATAAAGGAGCTTTCCAGCCATCTCATTGTCCATGGTGAAATGAGCTGGGCAGTGAGCTCCCTGTTCCAGGAGGTAGTCAAGCCGAGGCCAGGAGATCAGGATTCTGGAAGGGCTTCTATCTGGAGAAGCTCCCTCCAACAGTACCATCAGGGCTGAGGAGAGGTGGCATTCAGGGCCGATGGAGTGAATGGGCGGGTGTACGGGGGGGTCTGGCTCTGGCTTGGACTGTCCAGGGAGAGAGGCCATAGCCGCCGGCAGCTGTGTGCGTTGCTCCATTTGGCCACCAGAGGGCACCAGAGGCTTGGATTTGAGGCCTGTGGGGCTGACCCTGGGGAGTAGCCGCTGGAGGCCACGTCTGCCCGGGGTCCTCTGTTCCTCACTCTGGTCCTGCAAGGCTTTGGTTCTGAGAAGAACACCCTCTGCGGCCATGCTGTGGCCCCTGGGACTTGGTGATGTCCCTGCAGTTCACGTTCAGTGTCCAGAAGAGGGACAGTCAGACTTGAAACATCTCTGGGGCCTTGAAGACGAGCGGTGGGAAGGCCCCAGGGGTCAGGGATGGGGATGGGTGCAAGGGTCCCAGTGCTACCCTCGGCCCTCTTCTGGGGGTTGATGGGCAAGGTGTACGCCTATGCCTCAGTTTCCGCTTATTTACAGAAGCTGAAGCCTCCAAGAGCCTCCGGAGATAATTTCCTAGAACGTGGTGGGGGGCACAGGGGAGTACGAGGAAGGCCCAGGGTGGCGTCCAGAGAAATGCAAAGTTTAAGGCAGAGAGGTAGCGGGAAGGAGCGACTGGCCGCCTGCAGGGGTTAGTGGTCTGGTTGGCTCGGGGCGGGCATCAGTGACTGCACATCAGGAGGTGGGCGTCCGGATCGAGTGAGGCCGTGTGGTCCCAGGAGGCAGAACTAGGTTCATGTGGGGTGGGCCCGGGATGCTGGCAACCCCAGGGGCAGATCCCAGGAGCACCCTTGGCAGAACTTTCTGCAAGGAGTCCGCAATGAAGAGGAAGCTGGGGTGCACGCAGACTGCAGGGGGTCCTACAGACGCGGAGGAGGTCCCACACGCCGGTCCTGAGGTCCTGGCCACTTGGATAACTCAGCCGCTGGGCTTTCTCAGCTTCTGGCTCCTGAGGAGGGTGATGGAGAGAAGCATGGTCTCAGGGGTCCTTGTTCCAGCCTCATAGGTGTCGCCTTCATGCATCCATTCACTCGCTCCATGCACTGAGTGTTCACCCAGCACTGGCTCAGATGCGGGTACAGGAAGGGCTTGGAGAGGCACTTGGGGACAGTGATGCTGAGACATCTGGGAGAGCCAGAGTTAGCAGTGACACGAAGAGGGAAGGGCACCCCAGGCTGCAGGAGCAGCCCGTGCAAAAGCCTGGAGGCGAGAGGGAACTGCTCTCCCAGGGCCCAGCGAGGGCATCTCCTCTGCAGAGAAGAGCTGGGCTCCACCCCTCCACGTCCCCACCAGAGGGCTGTGCGGAAGCTGGGTGTCCCTTCCAGGGCCTCCTCCCTCCCCCGCAGCTTCGGAAGAGGGGCCTGGAAACATGAGCCCAAGACTCGGGCAGGGGTGCAGGGGGCAGGAGTTTTGTAAATGGCGCCATCTGTATGGCGAGCCGAGAAGCAGATGGGAGCAATCCCGGCGGACGCTGCGCCCATGCTCGCCCGCACCTGCGTGTGTATCAGCACGTGGACGTGTGTGTGACAGCCATGGCCCTCCGACCTGGCCGGGGAGCTGCCAGGCGCTGCCCCGGGGTTGAGAAGGGAATGGCTGCGTGGGCCGCGGCCCTTGTCTGAGACAGAGCTGGAAGCAAGGGAGCCTGCGTGTTTGGCTTCTGTGAGGGTCTCTGGCTGGAGAGCAGATGGGTGTCCCCATGCGGGTCCGGGTGGGTAGACACCAGCTTGGTGCTCCTGTCCGAGGACACACAAGCCGCCATTGTCCTGGGGAAACATGAAGCCGTGGGGCCAAAATCGCCAGGGCATGCAACACCACGTGCTTTACAAATGTAAAATGAGTCTGCTTTGTATTTTAACTGCCACTGTTCCCGGAACTGTGCTGGCCATGGGTCCTCAGGCAATTGTTACCACCCCGCGCCTCAGTTTCCCCATCCGTAAGATGGGGACAATAATAGCCTCAGGGGGTTGCTGTAAGCCTGCAGCTCGCTGTGTAGGGAGCTCAGATGAGTCACCTGAATGTGAGCCATTATGATGGGAGTGTTGCCTTCTGGCTGTGTGACCCTGGGCAAGTGACTTCACCTCTCTGAGCCTCGCTTTCCTCATCTGTAAAATAGTGTTAAAAACCCCACGGGCTCCAGGTGGCTCTCCCGGGTGACAGCCAGCGCACAGTAGGTGCTCATTAAAGGGACTGAAGGGAGGGTGGGGGGGGGGGCCGGTCTGGCACAGCTCGTGGCCCCGGGAGACGTTGGAGAACAGCTTCAGCCCCTCAGCTCCTGGCTCTGCCGAGAGGGGCTGAAACCTGTCTTTCTGCGTCGCCTGACAAGACTCTGGAAAATGACATGTTACTCCCGCCGCTGCCGGGCCGCGCCGTGCAGTTTTCACAGTAGGCGGAAGGTCCCTCTGTTATTTCCACAGCGCTCCCGGCTCCCTCTGCCGCCCAGCTGATGGGAGGCAGGCAGGACGTCGCCGCCATTGTCTCCCGGCCCAGGCTGGGCTGGCTGAGGCCCGAGCGGGGGTGGCCTCCTCCCTCCTTCCCATCGGCGGCTCCCTGGGGCGCCCGGCGAGTGTCCATCTTACAGCAGAGGACACAGGCTCAGCATCAGGGCCGCCTGCCGCCTGCACAAGGACGATGCGGGCAGGGGGGCGTACCAGGCCAGCTCTGTGCCCTTGAACGAATGAGTCCCTTTCCCTGTCTGGGCCTCAGTTTACCTGTCTGTGCAGAGAGGAGCCGAGGAGCAAAGGGACCCGAGTGGTCACGTATCCACCCCTCTCCCAACCAGTCGCTATAAAGATGGGGAAACTGAGGCTCGGGGAGGAGACAGCAGTCCCAGTGTTATGGACCTAGGAGGTCAAAGCACATGAACTTGATCTCTGGGTCGGGGTGAGGAGGCCAGGCACTGGGGCCTTCAGGAAGAGGCTGTGGTGTGCGTAGCTCGGGGGCTTCCTGGAGAAGGAGTCTCAGCGGGGCCAGGCCCCACCCTGCACACGTGTGACCTCCCGAAGTGTGCATGTATGTGATGAGGTGTGTGCACACCCCAAATGTTCCCAGGCATGTGCACCCTGCACCCTGCCACACGCTGGACTCACGGGCGTCCTGTCCTGCACGCCTGCGCACCCACCCAGCTCGGCTCCGTCCTCCGAGTCCTGGGTTCGAGTTCTGACCACACTTTCAGGGCAGGAGCTGGTGTTTCCTCTCCAAGAAAGCCCAGTTCTCATCTTTAAAACTGGCTGATAATAGCACCCACCTGAGGAAGTCGTGAGGTTGGAGGTGAGTGAGAAGAGAACCATCCAGGGGCCTGGCTCAGCAGCCCTCAGGCTTCCTGTCAAAGGCCACAGGGCACTGCCCCTGCCCCACCCCCACCCCATTCATGGCTCCTGACCACCCCGATTCCATGTTTCAGGGGAACGACCAGATCCGATTTGAGCTCACCTGCTACTCGCTGGCCCCCCAGATTAAGGTAAAATGTTGCTTCTCCCCTCGGGGTGGGCGCTGGGGGCCGCAGTTCCTGGGGGGCGGGCCACAGGGTTCTGCGGGCAGGGACCTCGTGCTCCTGCATCTTCTCTGGTGGGTGGTGGCCCTTTCCATAGAGAGCTGCCGTCGCCCACGCCGGCTGCAGGGGCACCGCCCTCTCTCCCTGACCGTTTGTCCTTCCCAGGGGTGCTACCCAGGCACCTGGGTAGGCCGGGGAGGTGATAGAAAGACGTGGCTGCTCTTCAGCCCGTGTCCTTGGCGTCCCCAGGCCTGGCGTCCTGGGTGCGGGTGGGAACAGTTCTGGGACATGGTCAGCTGCTGTCTGGGCTGCTTATAGCCTTCCCAGCCCTGGTCATGGCGACCCAGCTAAGGCCCTGGCTCCTCGCCGGCTGCCTGAGCCCAGACCCCCTGGCGTCTTGGATCCTTTCCTGGGAGGGGAGTCACAGGATCTTGGGGGAATCCACCTCCTCTGCCCGTAGCACGCCCCTCAGGCATGAGGCCCTCATCAGTTCCGTTCAGCCTGCATCTAGTGGCCCTGCCCCCTCCAGCCTGCCCTTGGACCTGGGCCTGTGTCGGTCCATCCATTCGTCCAGCCCTTCACTCATTCGTTGATTCAGTATTTACGGAGTGCGTGCTCAGCGCGGGCCTCCGGCCGGGCTCCAGGCAGACAGTGCACAGGCCGAGCAGTGGAAACATAATGCGCGCCACTAACGTGAGCCCCATGGGCAATTAACATTTTTCTAGTGGCCGCGTAAAAAAGATAAAAAGCAACAGGTGACATCAGTTTAATAATACAGTTTACGGAATCTAGGCATCCCAAAGGGTGTCATTCAACATGTCATTGATGTAAAAAAGTTATTAAGATGTTTCACTTTTGTTTTTGTACCGAGTCTTCGAGGTCCAGTTTCTGCTTTACACCAGCACATCCAGTTAGGACCAGCCACGTGTCAGCTGTGGCTCCTGGCTGCCATTGGACAGCACAGGTGTCGGTCTGAGCTCCTTTGAGGCCACTTTGGGTGAAACCACAGAAGATGTGCCCCGTCCCAAGTCCCCAGGGGGCTCTAAGGGGTTCCATTTTTTTTCTTTTAAGTGGAATATCTTTGTCTGTCCCTTTAACCAGCCAACAGCTGTTTGCAGGGTCCAAGTGGCCTGGAGGTGAGCTGTAATGAGCTCTAATGATCTATTTTGACCCCAAACACCAGGGGCTGAGAAGCCCTCAGGCAGTGGCTGCCTCTTGACTTGCTGCAGGCCGGTGGGCATGGGGACCCTCCCCCAATCTGTGCTCCCACAGCAGCTTAGGGGGCCAGAGTGTCCGGCGTCTGGGTCTTTGTCTGCAGAGGCGACGCCCAGGGGCTGGCATGGGGTGGGGGCAGAGCCCAAGCTGGTGTCTGGGAGCTGGGATGAGGCCAGAGGGTGGTCCTGGTGCTCTGGTCGGGGGCTGCTCACTTGGGGCTAGGGAACCCCTTCTCCCCGCCTGACCCCCATTCTGGGCTCCACAGCCCAGAAATCAGACTGGCTTTTCCATCTGGAGGACACTCCCACCCTCTTGGTGGCTCTTCTTGGGCACATGTTCCTGGCACCCCCAGGCTGGTGGGCCCCTGGTGGAATGAGCTCGGTCCCCCAAGTCAGACTCCAGCTCCCCCCGACTCCTCTCCCTTCGCCACCCAGAGCAGCTCTCAGGTGTGGAAGGAAGGGGAGCAGGAGAAGTTGGGGGGGCGTGTATATCCTCTCCGGGCCTCCCTATCCTGGAGCAGGGCCAGACCGGGCGACTGCAGCCCCGCCACCCTCCCTTACTCCCCAGGGGTGTCCTGGCCCTCCAGCCAGGGTGCTAGCAAGGACCTTGAGGGCTGTCTAGGTCAAACCCTCAGGTCTCAATTGGGGAGACTGAGGCCCAGAGAGGCAGGGACCTGCCCGGGGCACAAGGCCGTTCTGCCATGGAGCTTGGGCCTGTCCACAGCCACCCCCAGTGTGGCAGACCCCACTCTTCCCCTCCCTAATGGGGTCCCCTGCCCACCCCCCGTGGACTGCATCTCCTCTGGGGACACAACAGGAGGCCTCCCAGGTGCGTATCAGAGCCCCAAGCCCCTTAACAGAGAGGCCAGCTCTGTAGTTTAAGGGCCAAGCGAAGCCAGCAGCTGGGCCCTCGCGGTTCTGACTCTGTGCCCCTGTGCAGGTCATCGCTCCCTGGAGGATGCCCGAGTTCTACAACCGGTTCCAGGGCCGCAACGATCTGATGGAGTATGCAAAGGTAGGGCCGTCTCCACCGCCATCCGGCCCTTGCCTCCTGCCTTCCCAGCACATCCCTCTCTGGGCACTACCTTAGCCAGTGTGGCGAGGCCAGGACTGAGCCGCAAGCCTGGGGAACTGACTCTCTGCCCGGGCTGCCCTCCGTGGCACCTGTCCCCTGAGCCAGCCCCACAGAGGTGTGGTCCCTGCCTGAGCTGGGCCTCTCCAAGGGGAGTCCCCAGTCCGTCAAGCCAGAGGGCACCGGGCCCCCCGTGCCTCCCGTTCTCCTGCCACCTCTGCTGTGTGTCACTCGGGATGGCCGGGGGTGTGAGCAAGGCCATTCTCTGCCCCTCAACTACCTGGCAGCTAATCGTCCCCAGTGCTTTCCCGGGAACAGGTAGGCGCTCCGAGGGGCAGGGGCAGACAAAGGCCTTTGTGGCGCCAGCCCTTTTGAAGTACAAGTTGCAAGAAAACATATTAGAAGTTTTGCATCAAGATCCTTAGCCGCGCCCCAGGGTACCTTTCTTTTTAGCGACTCGATGGCAGCCCTTGACAAACAGCTTCAATCAATCAGATGGGGAAAAGCAACGCGGTGCACACACCAGAAAATTGCTCAGGTTTTTAAATAGCAGTCGCCAGGGCTGGCTGCGAGCTCTTGCCGCTGCCGCCGAGGTGCCGCGTGGCGGGGGGACGCCGCGGGGACCCAGCCCTGCCCCTGCCGCCAGCATCCCATTAAGACCTGGAGCGCTTGAGGAAAGATCTCCTCCACCATCTGTTGTTTTATTATTAAGAGGGGAGTTTACAAGAGCAAGCCCATATGTTGCCAAACAAATTCTCAAATAGCGGAGCTATTAAGGGAACTGGCTTGGCGAGGCTTTTTCCCACTTCGTCTCCTTGATACGGAAGATGAAGCACGTTTCGTCTTTAAGAATAAGGAACCGGAGCCCCCGCCCCGTCTGCATTCTCGCGCCTGGGGTCGGTCGTGGTTCCCGCGAGGCCCGGCTGACCTGGCCGCCGCCCTGCGTTTCCGTGAACCGGCGACAAGCTGCTCCTGGCTTTCCCGGCGCCCAGGAGCTTCAGGAGTGTTGTTGTCCCTGCTTCCCAGATTTGGGGAGAAGTTGATTCACTCAGCTTCCATCTCCAATAACCTTTTGAACAGGAAGGTTTGCCCAGGAAGGATGGGCCTGGCCTGGGCCCCTCCGCCGCCCGCCGTCTCTCAGAGGCTGGTGTCGGCGCTGCGTGCCGGGACATCGGCCCTTTCTAGGAGGGAGGCAGGTTTTCTGCACCCAGGAAATGACTAGAATAACTGAGCAGCCACGAGGCTTTGTCCAAAATTCAGAGGCAGGCACGATCGGATTCAGCTGAGACAAAAATCAGTGGGGCTTGAGAATTCTGCTTTCAAGACCTGGAAGTCACCACGGCCGAAAGGTGCCGTAGGAGGCGCGCGAAAACACGAATTCACTTCACTTTCCATCTCCCCCGGAGTCCATCACCCAAGGGAAAAACATTGAGGACCACCCCATCCTTATCTTGCCACCAGAATTAATTTTTTTTTAAAGCCAGCCTACAAGGTCAGGAGCTGGAAAGCAGGGCAGTGTCCTGTCTGCACATTGAAGGTGCTTGAGTTTCCCCTGGGGGCGGGGGGTGGTGGTGGGGGGACGACACATCTCTCTGGTCAGGGACTGTCACTATTTTTGGCGTTTGTGTGCATCTCCCTGCCGAGCAGGGGCTGCCGTCCTGTTCCTCTTCCTTCCTTCCCTCCCCTTCTCCTCTCCTTGCTTGGACGGAGGCCCAGTGGGAAAGACAGAGGCGAGAGTGTTTCCACCCCAGTCCCCAGAACAAGGCTCCAGGGAACCTGTCCGCCGGTTCTCGCTGCCCCCAGCCTGGGGATTCCAGCCCGTCTCACACGGGGCCCTGGTCCCCACACCTGGCCCGCTCTACCTGGAGAGAGCACAGGGCGAGCGTGTGGATTTGACTTTGGGCAACTTTAGGGGGACAAGTGGCCCCCCCAACGTGGAGCAGCCTCTAAAGGAGGTGCTCGCGTTTGCCTGTGTGGTTTAAATTGAAGACTCCACAAATTCTAGAGTAGATATGAGCTGTTACTTTCAAAATGAGTCTTCTGGTAAAGGTTGGAAAAAACCCAGAGAGTTTTAGCCTAATTTACTTTGAAATAAATAAAGTGGTGATGAAGGAAACACGGCAGCTCCCTGGAGGAGGCCTCTAGAAGCTTGCAGTCGTGGGAACGAGAGAAGAGCCCCATCAGGAGAGATGGGGAAGATGCCAGGGGAGGCTCGGACCAAAAGGGGGCCTGGGAGGCAGAGCATCTGATCTCGCTGGCTTAAAGGGACTGGGCTGGGCCACTCGGCTGCCTTCTGTGCCCGGTAAGCAGAGGATGGGAAGGCAAAACACAGTGCATGTGCTGGACTCCAACCAGGTGTCAGCCAGGGCAGCACGGGGCCACGAAGGGAGCCAGCCTCCTCTCCAGTCCGAAAGGCTGAGTGAGCTAGGCCTTCAGAGTCCCCAGGAAGCTTTCAGGCCCAGGGTCTCTGTGGGGAGGGGTTTTCTCCTTGAACGATGGATGGATCATTTGGAAGCAAAACGTAATCAGAACCAGTGGGGAGGACAGGCCGTCTTCCCGGGTTGTTCCCTTTCAGGGTTGCAGAGGGATGTGTGTGCTGATGGTGCTAGGCAGGAGGAGACGGGTGGCTTCCAGAAAGTACCGTGAGCTAGAAGCACTCATGGGCGTCTCTCCTTTCCTTGGGTCGACATGAAGCACCCATGTGGGCGCAGACACCTTGGTTGAGATCCTCAGTGGAAGTTCCATCCACTCCAGCCCCCGGTTCATAGGGTCACAGCTGGGACCAGCCGGTGGTGCTGGGAGACCCTCGGAACACTGCCTGCACTCTAAGTGCTTCAGTGGCCCTTGAAGGGTAGACTGAGGATCTTCTGGAAGGAACCTCCAGGGTCAGCATCTGGTCTGTGACATCTCAGACGCGTGATCTTGTAGTTTCCGCAGGGGCACGTCCAGCGCTGCGGCCCTCGCTCCCTCCCCGGTCAGCCTGGGCAAGAGGGAGGAGACCAGGGGTGGTCCAGGGGCTTGACTGCACGGGGGCCAGAGTTTGGGGATGTCTGCGACCTTGAAAGAAAACCAAGGCAGCTGGTCCTGACCCTCGCCTCTCCTTCAAGCTGCCTCACGCCTGCCCTGTGTCGCCTCTTGCCTGCAGCAACATGGAATCCCCATCCCGGTCACCCCCAAGAACCCCTGGAGCATGGATGAGAACCTCATGCACATCAGGTAAGACACGGCCCACCTGTCCACCGCTCTGTCCGTCAGTGAGCACCTGCCTGTGCCAGGCTGGGCTGTCATTTTAACCTGATGCGCGTGGTCCCTGCCCTCACAGAGCCTGGGGCGGGGGTTGGGGGGGGGGTCCGGGGGGGGAAAGCCCTTTTCCCCCCCCGCTCTTGGGGGGTGGGCGGGGGGCCGGGGGGGGGGGGGGGGGGGTGGAGACAATGGACACCTGGCCTGGACTGGGCTATCAGGGAAGACATCCCAGAGGAAGTGGCATTTGTGGTTGAAACCGCAAGGATGAAGAGGGATAGGCAGGGTGCAGAAAGAGCATTTAAAGCAGAGGGAACAGCATGTGCAAAGGCCCCCCAGATGGAGAGCTCCGAGACTGTGCCCCAGAAGACCGAAGGGAGCATCCAGGCTTTTCCATGCAACCTGCAGCTCCTGCAGCCAACTGGGTTGGGCCCAGAATGCTCCAGGCAGGGTTGGCAGCAGTTGCTTTTGCCGAGAGTAAAGGACAGACCGGACTTGTGTTGGGGGTGAGGATGTGCGTGGCGTAGCTGTGTCCCTCTGCCCTCCCCGACTGACCCCGTCTTCCCTCTCCCTCTGCAGCTACGAGGCTGGAATCCTGGAGAACCCCAAGGTAACCCCCCCTTTCCTGCGAGCCACTCTCTTCGGGGATAGCCGCTCCGTGCCGATGCCCTCTGATGTGTTTGTAGCCTAATTTGAAATTTCATGGGGGGCTGGACATGGGGCTGGGGCCGGCCCTGCCTGTGTTCCCCGACCCTCTGCTCCGGCCCCCCCCTCCGCCAGCCCCTCCACACTGCCTTTTAAGATCCACCCCCCCTTCCCTGCAGCTCTTTTTCTAATTGCCACCGGGATGAATGGGGGAAGGAAATATTTCAGGGCAGCAGAGAGCGAGCGGTCGGTCGGGAGACAATAAAGGAGCAATTAGGCAGATGAGGCGCTCGCGGGAGGGCCCAGCCTGTGCCCACCAGCTCTCAGGCCGCGCTGCCGCCAGGGGAGGGGGAGGTGGCACAGATTCGAGCCTCAGGACCCATTTGTCTGATTTGCGCTCCGCGGCCGCCCTGATCCCTGTCGCCAGCCTCCCAGGCTGGCTGGGCTGGGCCTTGCCCCATTTGAAGTTTAGGATTTCTCTCCCTGGGGGGTTTCCCTTTGTATCTGCCCCTGCCCACCGCGGGAGATGGGGGAGGCAGGGTGAAATCTATCCTGGGAAGAGAGAAATCTCTTTGTCCCTGAGGGAATGTGTCTCCGTTCCCTGGCTCAGCCCCATACCCACGCAGGCGGGGCGGCTGGTTTGGGGGTGGGGTGGGCTGCCTGGCTGCCGCTGGGGTAGAAGGGTGCTGGGGTGCACTCGGGCAGCTGGGCCTGGAGATCCAAGAGGGCCAGCTGAAGGGGAGGATGCCTGGGTGGCTTGGGGAGGGTGGGGAGAGCTGGAGCCCTGCCCGGCGGGCGTCCCAGGATGGCTCCCCGACAGGGACCAAGGCTCCTGGTCATCTTGGCCATAATATAATCCTGGGGCCAGGCCCGGGTTAGCGTTCTCCTGGCTTGTGTTCGTTGGCTCTTGGCTGTGAGAGCCCCAGGGCACCAGCTGCTCAGTGAGTCACCCCATCTCAGGAGCTGGCCCTCCAGCCTCTCTGGTTCCCCCACTGCCCACGCCTGCTCCTCCTCCCCGCTCACCCTGCTGGGCCCAACCGTGTCACTCAAGAGAGCCCACACCCGTGCCGCCTGGGGACTGATGGCCCCACGGGGCTGCTGCCTGCTGGCCACAGGTTTTTCCAGTTCATGCTCTGCTGACCCCACGACACTCAGGCCAGCCACCCCTAATTAGCCAGTCAGTCAGCACCAAGGGGGGCGTGAGAGCAGAGTGGCTTCAAGGCAGCATGTCACCCTGGCCTGCTGGGCCCCGGGCATGCTGGGAAGCCACTCCCCACCCCTTCTCAAGCAGCCTGTGGTGCTCACCTCAGGACTGGGGAGCAGAGCCGAGGCCAGAAGGGAAATCACCCCTCACAGTGCTGGGGCGCAGGTCCTGTGTGACCATGGGACGGTGTCCCTGTCTCTCAGGGCTCCTGTCTAATGAGAGCAGTAGATGGATAAGTATGTGCTAAAGAGCATCTTTTTGAGGATTCTGCCGCCATCAAGGTAGGAAGGTTAATGCTTGGGTCCCAGAGATCGGAAACCTAAGTATGATCCCAACTCTGCTTCTATTGCTGTGCAACCTTGGGCAAGTTGCCCAACCTCTCTGAGCCTCCAATTCCTCATGGAGTGGGAAACCCCAGCACTTCCCTCCTGGAGCATCAAAAGCGCTTGGCCTGTCCCTGGCACAGGGCGAGGCCTCAGTCATGGAGCCGGGGGTCCCGCCCTCCCTTCTCAGGCTGGCTAAGATCCTTTTGGGAGCCAGAGGCCACGGTCCTCTCAGGATCCCTCTCATCAGGCAGGAAAAGCTGGGCTTGCTGTGAGTCGAGGGGAAACATCACCCCTACGGAGAAGTGTGGGGCCGGGCCAAAGAACCCAAAGTCCAGCTTTGCCAGCCTGCCCTGTGGGCTCCCCCAGGCTAAACTCCGGGACCCTCCCTTGCATCTCTGGATCTGTGTGGGTGGAGATGGGTGGTCCTCCCATCACCACCCTTAGATCGCGGGAACAGAGGAAGCAACAGCCAGGGGCCGGCGGGGGTGCGGTGCTCCCCTCCACCGCGGAGAAACGCTGCGCCCCAGGCAGCCCCGGCCCCCTGGGGAGGAGCTGGGGAGACACAGCTTACGGCCGTGGTGCCCCCTCCCCCTCTCCAAAAAAAGCCGGAGACCTGCCGCGGGGAGGGTTTGCAGGCAGATGGCGGAGCCATTTTCTGCCTCCGTGAGGGCTGATTGAAGGGCAATGAGGCAGCTAATGCGAAGAAAGATAGAAATTTACTTGCTTTAACTTCATACGGCCCACAGTGAAAGAGTTCATTCAGCCGCCGGCCCGCCATGGCTGATGGATGAATAAACCATTCGCAGCATCGATCATGCCTCTACATCATGGTTTAGTTCATGGGCCATTTGCTTCCAATTTCTCCTTCCCGGCCCTGGTTCATGCTTTCTT
>NC_060267.1:90936416-90945871 GCF_021613505.1 Equus quagga
GCCCCCCCCCCCCCCCCCCCCCCCCCCCCCCCCCCCCCCCTCCCTTTGTCTCTTTTTTTTTTTTTCTTCACTCTCTTCCCCCCCAAACCCCCCCCAAGATGACATTGGAAGTGAGCCCTCCCGCTGGGGTGGATAAATAGATGGTATTGATACTCAGCAACAAACTATTTGTCATTTGAACTGGGCTTTTAAAGAAGGGAGAGTAAAAAGGCGGGCGGGTGCCACCTTGGAATGCAAAGCAAATGTCACTTGATTTCTATTTAGTTATTTTATTTAATCGGTGCTGTCAGGGTGTCGCAAGCCGCCGACAGCTGCCTCCGACTTCCACGGTGGAGTTGCGGGGCCGCTGTCCTGCGGGGTCTTCCCGCCTCCTCTCTCCTTCCCTGTGCAGACCTTCTGGGGCTCCGTTGAGTGTGATGGGAGGTGACGAGCACCAGATCGAAACCAGATCGGGCGCAGCGCAGGTGGACTTGGGAGGGAGGTGGAGCTGGGCCCCCACCTCGGGCCCCCTGGTTTGCGTCCAGCCGGGGCTGGGGGACCAGGGAGGAGCCCCGGGCAGGTGGGGAAGGGGCTTCAGAGATGTGTCGGTCACCTAGAGTCGCAAGCCCCAGTTCCCTCTCCCTGTTGGCTGAGGACGTCCTCGGGTCTGTGCCCGGGGAAGGCGGTGATTGGCAGGGCCCCACGGGGCCTGGGGAGCGGGCGTTTCTCTGAAACCAGCCCTGATGCCCGCCCCTGTGGCTGGTGATGCTGCCCGTCTCTCATTCCTCATGCTGTTTCCTCATTCCTCGTGCTGTTTCTCAGCCCTCAGGTTACTAAAGTGGCTGGGAAACAGCGGGGGTGATGGAAAGAGCACTGGACAGTGAGTCCAGAGTCTGGGGCTGGCTCCCACAGTGGTGGGGACAGCAGCATGGTTTGGACAAGCTGCTTCTTTGGCCCTGGTTTTCCATCTGGTCCATGGAGGCAGCAGCTGGGGGCCCTTAAGGACCCCCCTTTTCCTTGGGTGTTGAGGGTGGTTCTGGGTCCTTGATCCCGCCCCACAAATGGAAGCAGATGAAGGGATGCAGCTGGCCCAAGTCACGCAGCACTTTGGGGGCGGGGGCGGGGCGGGGGGGTTGCTGAGCAGTGTTGCTAGAAGGATCGATGGCCGGGTTTGCCCAGGACTAAGGGGTATCTCGGGTTATGGGAACCAGGATGATTGGTCCCCCTAACACGGAGCCAACGGGCAAAGTAACTGCGGGAGAGGGAGCGAGGCTCTTCTGGCGGCCCCACCTCTGCTGGAGGAGCTCTTCTCAGAGGGAGGTGTCACCAGGAGATTCCTAGCTGTCCTTCCCGCCTGCAGGGCAGGGGGCATCTTGCACCTGGCCTTCCGGGCATTTTCTTGGGTGATTTTCACATCCAGTAAAAACATAAAACTGGCCATACACTTAAATTGTAAGATAGTCAAGGGCGGGTATCATTTCCCCCATTTCACAGATGAGGAAACCGAGGCTCAGGGAGGTGGAGCAACTTGCCCAAGGCCTCGCAGCATGAGGGCTTGACTCCTGGCTCTGGGGGTCTTTACCGCCCTCTAAAATCCAACACACATTTGCTGAGGCCGGGGGCGTGTGGGGGCGGTCCCTGCTGCACAGAACAGGCCTCGGCCCCAGCCTCTATTTCCTCATCTGTAGATGGGCTAACGGCACTTGACCTTCTTGCCAAACAGAGCTGCTGCAAAGAAGAAGCAGTTGCAGATGGAAAGTGATGTGTGAATGTTTGCAGGGCTTTGAAAGCAAAGATTTGAGGGACTGCACGTCCCAGGATGTCAGCAGGTGGACCACACCAGCTGGGCCCCGGATGCCCACAGGACGGACTTGAGCAGTCAGGCCCCTGAGGCCCCGTCCCCACCGTGGCAAGAGTCCAAGCCACAGCCTGTGGGGCGGGGGGGACTGGGCCTCGGGAGGCGGGAGGGAGCCCTGAGAGTCCCAGGCAGCCCACAGCCCCTCCGCCGCTGCGTCAAGACGAGAGGCCCATTTCCCAACACGCCCAGGGAAAAATATACATAAAGGTTGATGTGTTTTCAAATGGGTTTTTGCTCGGCTCCTCTCTTTTCTCCCTGTGAGTATTAACCTCGGGGCCCCCGGGGACGGCTCTGCTCGCCGGAGCACCTGCTGGGGTCACGCGTAGTCATTAGCTTTGCGGTCAGCGCAGAATAAACCCGATTCCCCGCGCCTGCGAGAGCGTGCGCGCCCGCTCCAGGCCAGCCTGCCACCGCCGCAGCCTCGCTCCCCCAAAGTTGCCCTTTTCCTGCCTGACTTGCTCCTCTCCCGCTATTCTACCTCCAGCTGTGGGGGCGTCGAAGAAAAAGATGAGATCAAGTTGAGGGGAAAAATTGTCTGATTTCTGGAGCCCTTTGTTTCCCGGGCCCCTGGCAAGCGAGGCTGTGCCGGCAGGTGGTGCGCGCGGTGACCCATGGTTCTGGAGAGGGGTGCGGCGGGAGGTGGGGCACAGGGTGACCAGGGACTGGTGTGGCACGGCTTGGCTCCGGACACCCCATCCTCCACCCCCTTTCTGTCTTTTGTCAGAACCAAGCACCTCCAGGCCTCTACACAAAGACCCAGGACCCGGCCAAAGCCCCCGACAGCCCTGACGTCCTTGAGATCGAGTTCAAGCAAGGTAGGCGCCCACCTCTGAGGCTCCAGGGCGTGGACTCTGGGGCCTCGGCTCCTTTCCCCTCGCCTGGGAGCCGGCGCACCAGCCCTCTGCATCCCTCTCACCTTCCTGGAAGCCAGAGTTCAGTCTGGGGCTTCCAGGGTCCCCAGCGGTCCCCCATCCCCAGATGGCGTGACCCATGGAAGCCCCCAGGCTTGAGAGGAAAGCGCCCTCAGCTGCCCGTCACACGGGCTCATGGGCACCAGGTCCGGAGTGAGAGGATTCCAGTCCCTAAGCAGCAGCTTTGGGAAAGTCATTCCACTTTCTGGGCCTCGGTTTCCTCATCTGTAAACTGGGGATAAAGGGCACCTGTTGCCTGGCGTTTTCATGGTATCGAGCAAGGTCTGTATGGGAAGCATCTCGCGCTGCATCCCGGCCCCGAGGAGGGACTCGGTAAATGGCAGGTCTTAGAAAGCTGGCCTTGGGGGCCCCCTGCCCCACAGCTAAAGCCTCAGCGAGTCCCACATTAGCTGTTGGATGTTTTACCCACCCCTCCACCCCAAGTTCAAAGCTGCTGCCGCTCTTGCTCCCTTGGCAGTGGGTGGGTGTCCTGATCGCCTCATATTCACTGCTGTCAACAAGAAGCATTTGCCGGCCTGGCCTTTGTGCCCAGCCTCCAGCCTGGCACCAGGGCCATCTCTTATCCTGGAAGATAGAGAGGAAGACAAGGCATGCCTGGTAATGGGAAGAGAGGGACCAGGCTCAGAGTGAGGGCTCGGGGTGTCCAAGAAGAGGACCTTTCCAGGAGGCTGCAGAAATCAGGGGGAGCTTCCTGGAGGAGGTGCTACTGGCAGGAGCTGGAGGAAGTGAGAGGGGGCCGTGAGGGCATCCCAAGCCCAGGCAAGGAGGCTGGGCTATCCGTCCAGAAGGTGGCTGCCTGGGCTGAAGAAGGGAGCAGAGAGAGGGGTCTCGGAAGCTTGGCTTTTCCCAAGGCACCTTGGAGACTGAGGCCCAGGGACGGGGAGGCAGGGCTTCAGATCCCTGCTCACTCATGCCAGTGTGACCTTGACAACCATCTTCATCCCTCTGGGCCTGAGGTTCACGCACCTATAAAATGAACCACAGAAATGATGCTCATGGCCGCCTAGGATGGTCCATGGAATGAGGTTGTGAGAAACAGAGGTTGTTAGTACTTTAAGAAGCTACCTTCTCCTGGCCTTTCCCAAGAGCCTGGCCACAGGCATCTTCACTGCGCGCCCCCATCTGTTCAAACCCTTGAATTTCACACCACTGGGAAACCAGAGGGCCTGTGGTCCGAGGCCTCAACAGCCAGCTGGGGCTCCAAGTGCCCATTCTGTTGACCCAGGCCCATTTCATCGGGGGGCCTCTTTGGGCATAATCTCTGAGAAGATGGTGGGACCCATCCAGTAGGTCCCCCAGGAGCCCTGGTGAGGGTGGGAGGCAATCAGGAGGCAGCAGAGGGTCCCGGACACAAGGCTCTGGCAGCCTTTCCTCCAGCAACAGGGCAGCCGAGGAGAAGAAACGTGATCCATTTTAATGATCTGGACACTGTCTGGAAAAAAAGAAAATAGACAGGAGGAACCCTCCCCCGGCCACTCCCATTCACCCTCTAGTTAATTTATTTGAAGTTTTAATCTAATTATTAACTATTTTAAAGGCTAAGAGGCTTTCTCCGGCGGCAGCACCAACAATGTCGGCTCCTCTCTGGGGCAGGCCCCGTCCACAGCAAAGGCGATAATAGGACCGGGGAGGGAGAGAAAGGCAGAGGGGAGAGGGGCTTAAGGTTCATTATTGGGCAGACTTACATTTAATAGCAATTTACAACCAAGTTATAAAACCCCTGGAAATGGGGGTTAAGAATGGCGGGGCTGACAGCGCCTTGAGTGAAGCCCCTCCAAGCGGCGCCTGGCTAATAAAGACTCGAAAGCCGCTATTGAGCACTGATTGGCACCCGATCGCTGGCGACATGGTAATGAGCTGGGCAGATGGGTGGGGGATTAGCCGCCAACTTTGAACAGCTTTTCTTTGTCACTGTTACAGCTCTCTTGTTAGCCCCCTAATACATTTATTGCTCATTTCACACCGCTCGAGAAAGTGCCCCTTGCTATTCAAAGTCAACCCCGAACCCACCCACTGCCCCCCCCCACCGCCCGCTACCACCCCCCTCGACTCGGCCCTTCCGTCCACAAGCAGTGGCCACCTCCCTCCTGCCCTCCCGCCACTCCGGACCCAGCTTCTCAGCATTCACGGACGCCTGGGCCACCTCGCCTGCTGGAGCGGGCACCGTTTCACCCCCATCAATCAGATGGCTGCGTGCGGGTCTGGGGTGCAGGGTCGGGGGTGCAGGGGTCCGCCTGACAGACGTGGCAGGGGGCTGTGAATGTGTGTGTGTGTGAGTGTGTGCATGTGTGTGAGCTCAGCCGCACCTCGGCCAGGCGGCCCCCGGGTAACTGGTGGGACAGAAGGTGCTCCCGGCGTAAGACAATGGTGGAGCGTGAAATTCAATTAGTTCAGGGCCTGGTTCCAATTTCACAGCCCCTAAATGCAAAAGGGGCAAAGAGAATGGGAAGGGTGGGGGAGAGCGTTTTTATTGCATTTTGCCTTTCATTCTGGGGGGCGTTCTCGCCCTCCTCTCCCCCCGGCAGGCCTCAACCTGCACAGGGCTTTTCAAGGAGTCATTTGGAGTCCATATCTGTCACATCCATTTAAGGCGTGGCGGGTGGAGGGAGAGGGCGGGGTGGCAGGCACAGGCTCCTCCGCTGAGCTCCGGCCCGCAGGCCCACTGCCCTCTCCTCCCGCCCTAGGGGTCCCTGTGAAGGTGACCAACGTCAAGGATGGCACCACCCACCGCACATCCTTGGAGCTCTTCATGTACCTGAACGAAGTTGCGTGAGTGCCCACAGCCCTGCCCGGCCTCCTGGGAAACCGCCGTGTCGGGCAAGCACTGGCCCAAGCCATTGTGGCTGGTGGGCACAGCCCAAGGCGTAGGGGCCAAGGAGGAGCAGCCTGGGCACAGCCCCACAGGCAGGGGGTCTCCTCATTTGGTGGGAGAGTCCCTGTGGCCCTCAGCCTTGGAAGATAACCCCAAGGGGGTCTGCGGCCCCGAGGATGGTCCAGCTAGCGCTTCCAATCCAACCCCTCAGCTGGACCCAAGACCAGGGTAGAAGGAAGGATGAGCAGTGGTTAGGGCTGGTGCCACATGAGGCCCCAGGACAGAGGTAACAAGTTGCAAATTGAACTCACTCTGTGACCCAGCAATCCCTCCCCTCTCTGGGCCTCAGTTTCCCCAGCTGTACAATGGGCAGTTGGCCCAGGTGGCCTGGCTCAGATGTCTGAGGCTTGGACCCTGAGACGGTGCCCAATGCCCTGCGTGTGGCTGTGGGTGGGCACAGGCCAGCTATGCCCGAGCTGCAGCTGCTGGCAGGTGACATTCGGCTCGAAGCCTTGTGGCAGCAGCTGGCTCCCAACGCCCCGTTCTCCCCACAGGGGCAGGCACGGCGTGGGCCGCATCGACATCGTGGAGAACCGTTTCATCGGGATGAAGTCCCGAGGTGAGTCTGCTCACTACCCTTGGGGGTGTTCCTCGACTCCCAGAGACCCCAGGGACCCCTGAGATCCCTGTCCCGTTCGGGTGATGCTGCTCCATGCTACTGGGTGACTTTGTGCAAGACCCTTCTCCCCACCAGACTCGGTTTCCCCCTGCGACGTGGGGCCTTTGGCCACTGACTTCCGAGGGTCTTATGAGAAGAACGTCCCACGAGCAGACAGGATCCTGGGGTCCAGGAGAGGCTCAGAGGAGAGCGGAGGCTGGGGCCAGGCCGGGAGGTCCTCTCTGGGCCCCCGACGGGTTGGCCAGGTTTGGGGCGGACCATGCAGGGCCGATTTCGTGGTCATTAGGTCTGTACTGAGGGGGCCGGCCGGCCAGGCAGGGCAGGAATCCTGCCAGGGGTGGGCACTGGGAGCCACCGGGGCCGAGGGCCTGTCCCGGGATCAGGGTGGCCCGGAGGGACTTTCTCCAGGGATGGGCAGGGCTCTGTCCTGGTGGGGAGTGGCTGCCACCGTGGCTGGCCTCTTGGCTGCCTGGCCATCTCTGCCTCTGGCTGGGCTGGAAGGGAGGAGAGGTGGGTCCCCAGGCAGGTGCCTCTGTCTTCTCTTTGTAACCAGAGCCCAGGATTCCCATTGTCAGTCACTCCCTGAGTCACCTCGACCACACCGTCCCCTTCGGGACTCAGTTTCCCCATCCGAGGGGATCTCATGAGCCTGCACCTCCAGGATAAAGCAGTGCTGGTCTGTCTGTGACAAAGGAATGTTCTTCGGAGCTCTCAGAGGGAGGGGGCAGGCTTTCAGCAGTTAGAGCTCCTGAGTTGGGCACCTGAATTTTTGAGTACTGGTGGTGGCATTGGGGCCCCTGTTTTGGGCTGATGTTCAAGTCACTTTGCTTGGGGTCAATTTAAAAACATAACATGAACACGTAGAACCAGACCAAGGTCAGGCCCTGTGTCCTCAGGACGTCTTTACTGAGACTCAAAAATCCAGAGAGCAGATCTCAGCTGTCACAGGGGGTGCTGGTCTGGGAGGCGGGATGCCGCGTTCTCATCCCAGGGTTGCCCTGCCTTGCCCAACGAGCCTGGGCTTGTGATCTCTGGGCCTCAGTTTCCCCAAGTGTAGTGTAGGCATAGCGTGGGATCGGATCACTCCGGCTCTGACCTGTTCGGATTTATCTCCGGCCGCATGGGGAGGAAGAGGGAGAGAGGCCGCTTCGCCTCTTTCGTGTGGTTATTTTCCCCGCGACACAGCTATTATCTGAGAGAAACAACCTAATTGAAACGCTCTCGAGAAGGCTCTTACCCATCAGCTGCTCCCTCTGTCGTGCTCACCTTTGTCTCTCACCTGTGTTAACATCTGCTTAAATGCCTCTTTGTCTGTCTGCCCTTGGAGGCCAGCACAATGTAAGTCGTCCCTGGCAGACGCAGGAGGGACCTTGGGGAGCCAGAGACTAGCGCCCTCATTTTGCAGATGGGGACACCAAGGCTCAAAGTCACAGGCTCATCAGTGGCAGGACCAGGACCGACACGCAGACCCGGGGAGGCATGGAGTGGAGGGCTGAGAGCTTGAACCCTGGAGAGGGGAGTCCAGGTTGTAGCCTGTTTGTAGCACTGGGCACTGGCGCAGCAGAGGTGCTCCGTGAATGGGGGGCCCCAGGAGGACATGGAAAGGGCAAAGGCAGCCTCTGCCCTCTGGGAGCTGTTGACCTGGCTCAGAGGTGTCCACTACGGCCCCTACTGCCGTGCCCTTCCCATGCCTGTGGTAGGCATCACTAATTGATTATGGATGTGTCTCGGTGCTATAGAGCAGTGACTACCAATCGATCAGGATTGTCACTTGTGCTGACAATGAATTGCATTCCCTGATTGGGAAGATAAGGCCTGGCCTGAGGTCACCCTGTGAAATGGCATCGTGCTGGGTGGGGACGGCAAGGTTGAACTGAAGGAGGTACTGATACAGGCTTGGACTGGGCTATTCTGGAAAGACATCCTGGAGGAGGGGGCAGGAGAAGAGGCGTCAACTAGCAGAATGCAGAATAGAGAGGGTGGAGCTGGGGCCTTCCAGGGCCTGGGAGAGAAGGGGGGCACCCCAGGTGGCTGGTTGGGTGGTAGGTTGGGTCTGATGGGGGCCGAGCCCCTGGAGACCTGGAGGAGGCACATTTAGGAGCTGGGGTAGAGGCTCCAGGCCTTGGTGCCATATTTGAGTCCCCTTTGGCTCTGTCCCCCTTGGGGAAGCAACTTAGCCTCTCCTGCCTCAACTTCTTCATCTGTGAAATGGGTTGTGCGGGTCAAATACAGCGAGCTCTTGACCCATAGTAGGCGCTGTGCCTGGATGCTAGACTCTCCCTTTTCCCCAGAACTGGAGGTGTCCTCACCGCTGGAGAGCAGGGCCTTGAGGCTAGCGGTCAGCTCCCCCTCCCCCAGGAAAAGCTTCCTAGAATGCAGCCTTCTCTCTGCCCGGGTTCTATGTGTGCCTGTGGGGGGCTGTCCCCCAAAGGCATAGTGTTTAGTCTGAGAGTCGTACAGTCTTTCGGGGAGACAATCAGGATTCTGACTCCAAGAACTTGCTGTGTGACCTTAGGCAAGTTGCTTTCCCTCTCTGCACCTCCAGCTGTCAAAGGTGGGACAGACTAGGTGATCTCGCCGTCTCCCTCTGGAAGTTCTAACTTGCCTATTTTCTTGGGTTTGGGGGTGAGAACAGAAAGTTGCTTGGAGGTTTTAGGGTGATATCTTGTTTTCATTTCTCTACTCCCAGTAATTTGTTGTGAGAAAGAAAGCGGGGGCGATAAATGAGGGCCTCGTGGATTCCCCCACGACGAGGTTTTTATTAAGCCTGCAGTAGTGGGAGAAGCTGCTAATTGTCAATTATATTGAGGGCAGAGCAGGACGACGCTATTGTCTCTGTCTCGCTGTACAAGGGGAAAATGTCATTTGTATTGATTTTACAAAGCTCGTAATTGAAATTCGTTAAGGGCTTGTTTTTTTTTGGGGGGGCAGGGGTAGATGGGTGGGGAGTCGGGCAGTGTTAGGCCCTGGGTCTGGGGTGGCCCGGTCAGCAGCACCAGGGGCCATGGGGTCAGGGGGCAGGGGGCTGGGAAGCTGCAGATGGAGTAGCTTTCTCGTATTGTGGCTGTTCGCATCGTCATTACCACATTATCTTTTTAACTCTGGAGGGGGGCTAATTAAGTGAAGTAAATGAAATCAGTGGGGAGGAGGAAGGGGGGCAGGCAGGCAGGAGGGGAGCCGGGAAGGAGCCAGTGC
>NC_060267.1:90945881-90962536 GCF_021613505.1 Equus quagga
GGGGGGGAGGGGGGTCTGCTCAGATGGAATGTTCCAGATGGAAAGTGGAGGGAGATCTGTGAAGCAAAGGCATGAGCTCTCCAAGAGGCCTACCCTGATTCCCAGGGTGGGGCCTGCAGGGCACCAGGAACATAGAGGATGGTTAGAGACCCACCAAGACTTGCCTCCCTGTCACCATGGCAACTGCCTCTGTCTTTGGCCCTGGTACCTAAAAGGGGAGCCTTTGGGCTCTAGCCGACCTCCCTTCCCCCGGCCTTTCCCCTACCCTCCATCTGGATACTTCCTTCCCAAAGGACTGGAGCCTCTGGTCCAGGTGCCCCTGACCCCCACTTCCACCCCCCACCCCCCGGCTAAGTTGGTAGAGCACACCCAGTTATGCCAAATCGCTCAATCCGGGCTGACCCGGGAGCCTCAGGAACAGATGAGAACGGAAGCAGCAGCAGCTGTTTGGGTCCCCACCTCTTCCCCCTTGGTCCACTCTCCCCACCCCCAACCCATAGCTCCTCGCTCTGGCCCCTCCTCCTCGGCAGTAATTACGGTGTGATGGAAGCCCCGCTCCGCAGAGAACTGCTGACACCTCTGTCTTTTTCCTGTAAACACGGGGAGATGAAAATAGACACTTGGAGCCGCTGTGCGTGTCATTCCGAAGATGTCTGTTGTCTCCTCCACGGCAACACGGAGACTCAGCTGTCATTTCCTCCTTCTTTTTGCGCAGTGGTTTGTATGCCGACTGTCAAAAGCCCGAAATCCATGGTCTTTTAGCATCAGGTTTCTGTCACTGGTTTTTTTAAAAGTCATTTTTTTTCCAGAAGAAATACACAGAAATCATCTGTACCCCCCTACCCCCGTGGAGAGGAGAAGGAGGATCTTTAGGATACAGACACACACAGACACACACACACACACACACACACACACACACACGACAGCAGCAACCTGAAAACAAGCTCTCTGATGAGTCACAATTAACTTTAACACCTCCTAAGAGAAGGAACAGGGGCATTCATTGTGCTGGTGTGCTGCGCGGCTGTGCCCTGCTTCGTGCCATGACTCTTCCCACGGCTGGCGTGGAGGGCCAACAGCCGCGCGGCCGGGTCTCAGGGCTCAGGAGGGGCAGCTCGGCCCACTGGCACTCTTGGCTCTTTTCCGGGGAAACGGCTGTGACGGGCCAGCAGCTGGGGGCTTTGGGCAAGTCATCCTCCTCCTTGCTGGAAAATAGAGATGTCCTCCCCACGCCCTACACACCACCAGTGTCGCCCCCTCTCTGGACTTTTGGGAGGTGGTACTAGGGCTTTGGCTATAGTTTGTCTGGAGACAAAACCCTCACTATGCATGCCACGCCAGGGGGCCGGTGTGTCTGGGGACTCACCTTCAGGCAGGGCTCAGTGGAAGTTAGAAGGAAGAGCAACAGACACTTGTAACCTTCTCTGTTTTCCTGACAAGTGCCTGGGGCTCAGAGAGTGGGCTGAGGCTGGCCAAGGTCACACAGCAAAGCTGAGCTGGGCACTCTCTGTAAAAGTGTAAGTTGCGTAAAACTTCTGGTCCCCAGGCCCAGCCCTGCAAATAGAGCTTGGACCGTGCCCGCAGCTGGCCCTGCTGAGGACAGGAAAGCAAGGAGGCCGCCAGGTTCCGTGGGAGTTAAAAATGAGGAAGGCTCCTGTTATTGGCCTGCCCGGGGTGGCGCTGTTGTGACTATCGTGCCAACAGAAGGACGGGCTTTGAAAGTTTCTGGATTTTTCCAAAATGCAGCAAAACTAATAATTAAAAGGCCCGTTTCCAATCCAAAAAATAGTGAGTTCCATGGACTGGCCTGGTGGCATAATGGGTGGGTTCACATGCTCCACTTCGGTGGCCTGGGGGGTTATGGGTTCAGGCACAGACCTACACACTGCTCATCAAGCCACACTGTGGCAGGCATCCCACATAAAATAGAGGAAGACTGGCACAGATGTTAGCTCAGCAACAATCTTCCTCAAGCAAAAAGAGGGAGATTGGCAATAGATGTTAGCTCCGGGCCAATCTTCCTCACCAAAAAAAAAAAAAAAAATTGAGTTCCTAGTATGAGCCAGGATGAGAAGACCAATATGCCTTTGTCGGTATCCTGCTTTAGGTGGCTCTTAGGGAATTACTTTATTCTTGGTGATAAAGTTTCTAGGATAATTGGAAACTTGCCCCTTTAACTTTCTGGTTATTTCTGCCATTTTGGCGCAGATATTTTCAGGCGTCAGCACAGGTCTGTCTTTGTAATCAGACTGCTGAACCATCGCGGCTTTCTGCATGGTCTGGGGCCATTGGGAGACACTTGTTTGTGGCACCACGTGCCCCTCCCTGAGTGACCCGGCTCCCGGGCTGAGTTCTCCTATCTGCTCCTTGTGGGTTTTCGATGTGCCTCGTTCTCGTGCTGTCAGCAGTGGCTCTCCTCCGCCGTCCATCTGTCTCCACCTCTGTCAGTCTTTCTGCCCGACTCTGGTCTGTGGCTCCGAGCCACTCTGCAGAAACGGATGACAGAGCCCGTCGAGCTGTATTTACAAGAGTAGCGATGAGACCACTGAGGGCCTGAGGAAGTCCCCAGGGAGGTGAGGGCTTGGGCCTGCTGCATAAATTTGGGACTTTGGTGTTTTCCTGCAAGGGAGGCCATTCCCCCGACAAAAGGTCACAGCCGGATCAGGACAGCAGAGTTTGCCCGAGAGCTGTGGCCACACAAGTGACACGGGAAACGCTCTTCGGTGGCACGTTGTAATCATATCAGCACCTGGTCTCTGGATGGAGCTTGACACACGTCCCCCGAGACCAGGATATCAGGGGTTTGCCAATGGAGACCCGCCCCCAGAGAGGCTCTTTTCTGCTTGGGAACCCCTCGGAGCCCCAGTGGGAACCCAGGCTTTCCTCCTCGGCCACAGCACCTCAGACTGGCGTGTTCCCCTCCATGCTCTGGTGAGCACTGGGTCACTTTGCCAGAGGCCCTGAGAGGCATCCTGGAACAGAGATGGGAGATCCAGAGGCTGGCTCAGCTCACTCTGGGCAAGTCACTTCCCTCCTGGTCTCAGTCTTCCCATCTGTCAGATTGGTGTGTTGGACCAGCTCAGCATTAAGGACTTCTTGGTGGAGCCCAGGGTTTGCCGAGGGGCCTCTGCTCCGCCAACAGGGCCTGGCCTGCCTGTCTATGTGCTGGGCTTCTGCTTGAGACTGTGTTTGAATAATGGGTTTGCAGCTAAAAGTTAGGAGGACACGAGAACATGGCACCCGGTGATCCTAAAGGGCCTTTCCTTCGAGCTCTGACATTTCCGTGACTCCCAGACATAAAGATCAAAGACTAGACAAGCTCTCAGAAGAGGAAATTTCCGGCTGGTCATATCAGACTCAGCCTTGCCCATGTCTCCTTTGGACTCCAGATTCGAAAACAATCTCCTTTCCGGTTTCTGGAGTTTTTTGAAAGCATTTTTTAAAATTGCAGTAAAATATATATGACACAGCAT
This sequence comes from Equus quagga, assembly GCF_021613505.1. NCBI lineage: Eukaryota > Metazoa > Chordata > Mammalia > Perissodactyla > Equidae > Equus > Equus quagga. The sequence goes on from NC_060267.1 coordinate 90,949,358, forward strand.
TTAGCACTTTGACCATTTTTAAATGCACAGTCTTGTGGCATTGAGTGTGTTCACATTATTGTGAACCTCGCCACCGTCCGTCCACAGAGCTTTTTCGTCTTCCCAGACTGAAGCTCTGCACCCATTAAATACGGACTCCCACATCCTCCTCCCGCCCCTGGTAACCCCGTGCCACTTTCTGTCTCTGAGAATTTGGCTACTCAGGGGCTGGCCCGGTGGCACAGCAGTTAAGTGTGCACGTTCCGCTTTGGCGGCCCGGGGTTCACAGGTTCAGATCCCGGGTGCGGCCATGGCACTGCTCAGAAGGCCAGGCTGTGGGAGGCATCCCACATATAAAGCAGAGGAAGATGGGCACGGATGTTAGCTCAGGGCCAGTCTTCCTCAGCAAAAAGAGGAGGATTGGCAGCAGTTAGCTCAGAGCTAATCTTCCTCAAAAAAAAAAAAGAATTTGACTATTCCTGGGACCTCATATCAGTGGAATTACGCAGTAATTGTCCTTTTATGTCTGGCTTATTTCACTTAGCATGACATTCTCCAGGTTCATGCATGTTGTAGCAGGTGTCAGAATCCCCTTCCTTTTTAAGGGCGAATGATGTTCCACCGTGTGTATACAGCACATTCTGTTTATCCATCGTCTGCTGACGGGCGTCTTGGTTGCTGCCAGCTTTTGGCTATGGTGCATGGTGCTGCCGTGACCGTGTGTGTGCAGATCCTCTCTGTTCCATACAGCGGCCAGTGTGGGAAGATGATGGCAGGAGCCTTCAGGATAACTGGCACCTGGCCCCTCTGCCTCTGTAAGGTTATGTGGTGGGAAGAAAGGCACCTCTCGGGGTGGCACTGTGGGGATGGGGCCGTTATGGCCTCTCCTCCGTCGGGACAGCAGGTGCGGGGCAGGTGTGCACATGGTCAGCTCTGTGAGCACCCCTGCACTTTGTTCGAGAGGCTGCGCTGCTGGGGCAGGAGGGAGTCTGGCCGTGTGCGCATGGGCAGTCCTGCTGCTTGGTGCCTCGGGGTCCTCAGATCTAGCGTGGTGCTGCTGGTCGGACCTTCCTCCCGGGACCACACTCAGCGTGGGGCCAGGTGCCTCTGAGTCACTTCAGAGACCATCTGATCCAAGCAGGTTGTCTGGCAAAGGGAGGGACTGGGCCTGAGGTCCGAGGAGGGGGCTTGAGCAAGACCGTCTTCCCACCACCTTCACCCCGTCACCAGCTGACCCACAGGGGAGTGAGCGACGACGCCGGTCAGGGACTCGGGGGCCTAGATTCAGCTTCCAGCTCCACCTCGGGTGTGTCCTTTCTCCTCCTGAGCTCAGTTTCCCCATCTGTAGAGTGGAGTTAGCCCAGGCGATTGCAAGCCCTCCACCACCGCACCCATCAGGGTTTATCTGCAGAGATGTGGCTGCAGGGGAGCTGCTGGCCGAAGACGGCGTGTGTGTGCACACATGTCCCCGCCCCCCGGCTCCCCAGTGGAAGGCAGGAAGGGATATTTGGGGCCCTGGGCTCCACCATAGTTGGTTTAATTACAGGTTTTCAGGCGCGGGCCGGTGGGCATACGTTGGGGAGGAGGGGGGAGCGGCTCCGAAACCCTGTCATTTTCCAGCGTCTCAGGGCCTCTTCAAAGGGGGGCATCTAGACATTTTCTCCACAAGCCCCAGAGTGGACTGTCGTGGCCCCAGCATGAACATAATGACAGATGCGTTTTGCTGCAAGCTGGGAGTGAATGGGTCCGACCGGCTTGTCTCCTGTCAGACGAGTCATTATTTTTTTTTTTTTTTTTTTGTCATTTGCTGACAGTTTGGGTTTCATGCATTTCTCTCTTTTTTCTCCTTTTCCCCCTGCCTGGAAAAATGGCTAGGTATCTACGAGACCCCAGCAGGGACGATCCTTTACCACGCTCATTTAGACATCGAGGCCTTCACCATGGATCGGGAAGTGCGCAAAATCAAACAAGGCCTGGGCTTGAAATTCGCGGAGCTGGTATACACGGGTGCGTAGAATCTGCCACTGCCCCTCTGTCCTCCCTAACCGCCCGGCGCCCTCCTCGGGCCCGCCCTGCCCACTGCCATCCTCGAGGGAGAGCCCAAAAGATGCAGGTTGAAGGGGGTCCAGCGAGGGGAGCGATGAGGCAGCAAGGAAGGGATGCCGGGACCTGGCTTGTTCACAAGGTGTCGAGGGAGATGCGCCAGTCTCCCCAAGGTGTCCGGATGCCTCTGCCACCTGTCATCTGCATGACTCCAGCAAGGCCATGGAAGCATCAGCTGTCACCCGTGAGGCAGCCAACCTTTATCCTGCACATGCTGGGTGCTGGGCACCGTGTGGGGATATAGCCACCCCCAGAAGTCCTCCTGATATTCCCAGGAGAGCCACAGCCAGCTCCTTTTACAGATGAGGAAACTGAGGCTCAGAGCAGAAGGAGCTGGTACAAAGTTACGCAACTACAAGTAGCCTGGCTGGGTTTGACACCAGGCCGGGCCGTCTCTGGGCAGAACCTGGAGCTGCGACATGAACTGCTCAAGCGGGGAGGAAAGCCTACCTTGACCGAGAACTCTGCCCTGAGAGTTGAATGAGCCAGGTCGTAACTGGGAAATCGCCAGGACGGTCCCATGCCCAGCTCAGGCGTAGAATGACCCGTGGGTGACATTAGCATGCGGTCTGATCAGGTCCCCGTTCTGTAGGTGAGGAGACTGTGTCTGTGCCTTACCTGTTGTCGCAAAGCTGCAGTCCAGGCATCCTGGCTCCAAATCCAGCCCGTCATCTGCTCTTGTTCAGCCCGTGAGCTAAGAATAGTTTTGTTTTTGTTTTTTTTTTTTAAGATTTTTTATTTTTTCCTTTTTCTCCCCAAAGCCCCCAGTACATAGTTGTATATTCTAGCTGTGGGTCCTTCTAGTTGTGGCATGTGGGACGCTGCCTCAGCGTGGTTTGATGAGCAGTGCCATGTCCGCGCCCAGGATTCGAACCAACGAAACACTGGGCCGCCTGCAGCGGAGCGCACGAACTTAACCACTCAGCCACGGGGCCAGCCCCAGCTAAGAATAGTTTTTACATTTACAAATGTTTGGGGGAAAAAAATTTAAAAATAATCCTATTTCATGATACGTGAAAACTATAGGAAGGTCAAATGTCAGTGTCCATAAATAGCTTTTTGGGCATGGGCACGCTCATTCGTTTACAGATGTGGCCACTTTCCAGAGCCAATGGCAGAGTTGAGTGTTGCCACCGCATGACCCGCAGACCTTAAGATATTTACTCTCTGGCCCTTTCCAGGAAGCTGCTGACCCCGCTCCATAATATTCACATCTCCCCAGTGAGAAATCACATCACACAGCCTCTCTGAGCTGCCGGGGGGGCAGGCTGCTGCCTGAGGCCGACCTTGACATCTGTGGGGGTCTGGATGTCAGGTGGACCCGGGTAAAGTTCATATTAATAATAGCCACGTGGGAGGAGCCTTCACTGCCCTCGCCTTTCCCTTCTCCTCTCTGAGGGCTCGTTCCCTTTGAAACCTCCTAATCTCCCTCATCTTGGGATTTGGGGGGCAGTCAGTGGTTGTTGGCTGGTGTTATTTCTCCCTGCTATTGTTCCCGGCAGCTTGGAAGCCAAGCCCCCCTTCCCAGGTACAGACAGGTGTTTAAATACCATTGTCTCCCGCGGGCTCTTGCTCGGTGGGGTTTCAACGCTGAAAGGTGGATTTTGGTTACAAAGTGGGAGAGTCATTAAGCCATGGCAGGCTGCGGTGGAGAGGGGGGGCACCTGCCGGGGCTGCTCCTGCTCCGTCGAGGGGGTGGTCGTTCGTGGAGGCTGAGCCGGGGGCCGGCGGCCGGCCTCCCTCCCCAGGGTAGAATGCCTGCCACCCCTCTTGCTGCAGGGCCCTGATGGGCACTCCCTATCGTTGCCGCACAGAGGGGAGAAACTGAGGCCCGGCAGGTGAAGACCCTTGTCCGCAGTTCCGTGGTTGATGAGCAGTGGCTTTGAGCCCGGGACAGGCCAGCTTCAGAGGCCAAGTTCCCAGCCACTCTGGTAGATCCCTGGGGGGCGGGAAGGTGGGCTGGGCCATTAGCAAGGGGTGATCAAGGGGCGTGACAGCATGCACAGAGGAGCTGGGTGTGGGGCACAGCTTGGCCCTGGCCACGGGCTCAGTGCCTCTGCTCCAGACTGCGTGGGTTGCCTTCTTGTTCTGTCACCCACCGAGCTGTCTAAATTCCCAAATGACTTACAGTGACTAGGAGGTTTCAAAGGGAGCAAACCCTCAGAGTGGAGGGGACGGGGAAGAGGGGAGGGCACCAGTGGCTTAGCCCAGGTGGTTATTATTAATCTTACCTTTACCCGGGGCCCCTGACGTCTAGGCCCCCACAGATGTCAGGGTGACCTCAGGCGGCAGCCTGTCCCCCACAGCTCGGAGGGGCTGTTCGATGTGATTTCTCACATTAGGGTTACATAGATGTCACAGACCAGGGGTTAGCGTGAACAAGTTGCTTGTTCCTGTGCCTCAGTTTCCCCATCTGAAGAGTGGGGATGATAATTCTGCCTGTCTCATAGAGAGGACTAAATGCATGAGCATGTGTGAAGTATCTAGAACGGTGCCCAGCGTGAAGGAGCGCAGGAGACTGAGGCAGGTCTGTCTCCTCCCTGAGCCTCACTTTCCCCTCCTGTAAAATAAAGGGCACCAGGCCGGGTCTCTTCCCAGTTCTGTCTAGCTCCCCAGCGGTAGAGCCCGCCACTCTGCTGTGGCACTTGGCTTCCTTAGAGCCCCTGTGGTCTTGAGGCACAGATGGGGAAACTGAGGCACAGAGCTCTCCTGCCTCAGCCCCAGTTCTAGATGCCATGGTCCATCTCCCTCTCTTCTCGCCCCCTCCCTCGATTTCCTGGTCTGCCTAGATGTGGTTTGTACAGACCCCCTCCCGCCAGGAGCAGCCTCTATCCTGAGAGACCCTGGCCCCACCCCACTGGGTCATGCTGGCGGGACCCCAGCTTCGGGACCATGCAGGGGCCCAGTGGAGCATCTCATTTAGGGGGCATAGCTCACCTCCTCTCCCCTCATCTCAGTCTCTTCAGCAGTGAAATGGGAATCATGCACAAGGTTGTCGTCTCGATTGGTACAGAGCTTGGCCCGGCCCCAGGCCCCACCCACAGTGCATCCACACCCCTGGGACATGCAGGGTCTCCCCCATGCAGCACACCAGGCTCACTGTCCCCTACCCCAGGCTGGGTCTGCTGGGAGAAGAAATCTGAATGGAGAACCCCCGAGGGGTGGAGGTGGGAGATCCTGAGGTAAGCCCAGGCCAGGTGCTCCTCTGGGGTCTCTGTGCCCCTAATTGCTGACTCCACCTCCTGCCTGTCTTCCAGCCTGAGAACTAAATGGTCTAATTATCCTGACTTACAAAAATGGCCAAGCCCAGGACACTGGGGCATGGCAGTGGGTGGGGGGCCATCAGTGTCCCCTCCCACAGGGGTCTGGCCTAGAGTCAGGAGTGCTCAGTCAGACCTGGGCTGTTCAGAATTTTGCTGTGTGCCTTTGGACAGGCTCTTTCCCTCTCTGGGTGTCTGTCTCCCTGGATGTAGCGAGGCCTGGCAGAGGTCCTCAGGTTCACATCGCGAGTGCAAAATGCTCAGCGCCCTGCCTGCATCCTCTCATTGAATCCACACCACCTCCTGGAGAGCAGTTAGTAATATTATGTCATTGTGCAAACGAGGAAACTGAGGCACGAAGAGGATATGTTGTTTGACAAGGTGGGGCGGGGATGTGAACTCAAATGGCCGGACACTGGAGAGTTAGGACCCAACCTCTTCTCGCCCTGCCCCTCCCTCCCCCAGCTCTGCAAGCCCCCAGGCCCATCCCTGAGAAGGCCAGCTCCCCTTTCCCACGGAGAGCAGGTGCCCCTGGAGGCCGGGCCTCCGACAATAGCCGCAGACCCCGGGCTGACCCTGCCCTTTATCAGGGCGGGAGATCGCGCACCATCTGGCCCCACAGCTGCCCAGGTGGGCTCACCTTCCCAGCTCCGTTTCAGAGAAACCCTACCCCTAGCGCTGTCCCTCCCCCACCCCGGCCCTGGCCTGCTTGCCGTCCCCTCGCTCCTTGCCTCCCGCAGAAGAGACTAGAGGAGATGACTGTCCATGGGGTACAGTGGGCAGAGTGGGCCTGAGCACACAGCCCTCCCTGGCCTTAGGGGTCAGGGGGCGCAGGGTGGAAGGAGGAGGAAGCACATTTCTCAGGCACCTCCTGCCCAGCCACAGAGAGGAAAGCTCCACGATTATCCTAGGAAGCAGAGTCCTTACAACTTGGGCCATCTGAAGTCAGCTCTGGGCCCCCCGACAGCCCATGCCATTTTGGAGAAGTTTCTCCAGGGCCCTGAGCCTCACTTCCTCCCCCAGGAAAGGGAGGCTGAGAGTCTGTCCGTAGGCCGTTTAGGTGAACTCAGAACTAAGCTGTCCAGCTCAAAGGTTTTACACCACGCCTGTGCCTACTATGTAAAAATAGAATATTTGCGGATGAAAATACTAGTGGTGTGTAGGAGACAGGTGAGTGACTTCCGAGGGGCCAGCCCATCCTGGAGGGTGGGGCTCCTCCCGGCTCTTGGCCAGGACACCAGTGTCCACAGCAGGCCCTGAATAGTAAGCCCACAAGTCCTGGCAGGGGGCTACTGTGTCATCCCCACTCAACAGATGGGGAAACAGAGGTGTGAAGGCCTTACATACATGGTCTCCCTGACCCCAGACCACCACCCAGCTGCCCGTGCTCGGCACCCCTATCGCTCAGCCCCCACTGACACGACCTGACTCTTGCCTGAGGTCTCCTGCCGACCACTGCCTGCTGCCCTTGTAAAACTGAGCTCCCTGTGGGCGAGGACAGGGGTCCCTTCACCACTGTGTCCCCAGCACCCAGTTCATGGCGCTCCCTGAGTGTCGCACGAAGCAGTGGGTTGGCTCCCCTCCTCCTGACGGTTGGGAGGTGACTGCATTGCGGGGATGGGGACCCCTCTACCCACAGGAGACCCGCGAGGCTACAGGTCAGGCGCGCGGGCTTGTCCCTTGATGTGGTTGTTTACAAGTGCGCGTTGTGCCCAAACTCACCAGGGAAGAGGCAGGTACTGGCCTGCCCTCCTGGGCTCACGGTCTCCCATGACAGCGCGAGGCACCGGGTGGCCTTCCTGCGCCGTGCGCCTCCCTAGTGCCCTGGCTGGCCCTCCCCTCAGGTTTCTGGCACAGCCCCGAGTGTGAATTCGTCCGCCACTGCATCGCCAAGTCACAGGAGCGCGTGGAAGGGAAAGTGCAGGTGTCCGTCTTCAAGGGCCAGGTGTACATCCTCGGCCGGGAGTCTCCGCTGTCCCTCTACAACGAGGAGCTGGTCAGGTAGGTGCCCCACAGCGGCCCCGGCCAGGCACTGACCCTCCTGTCCAGAGTCCCTTCTGGCTGGCTTTGCTTTCTCAAGAACGGTGACCTGAGCACGTGCAGGGCGAGGGGGGACCTGAAGAGTGTGGGCGCCACCTCTGCCCTCGTGGAACTTACAGGCTACGTGGGGAGAAAGGCACCGACCAAATGGCCACCCTGATGCAGAAGGAGGACAGGTGACATTGGGCTGTGGGGAGGCGCAGGAAACTCCGGCTGGGCACAGAAACTGGGGTGTGGAGAAGCTTCCCTGAGGGAGTCGTCCTGGAGCTGGGCGCCCAAAGAAAGGCGCTGAGAGGTGGAGAGGGGGCGGGGGGAGTTTTTGGGGATGGCGTGGCCTTGGAAGAGCCCAGAACATCCCAGGCGCTACGAGAACACCGGGGGCGAGGGGCCTGGAGCCAGATCTTACAGGGAAGGCCGTGATCAGACCTGTGGTTTTCGAGGGTCCGTCTGACTGTTCTGGGGAATGGATCTGAGCGAGGTGGGGGCTGGCAAGAGTGATAGAGGGGCACCCCGTGGGACATGCAGGCGGCTTGGCCCAGGTTGATGGTTCTGGGAATAGAGAGAAGCAGATGGAGTTGGCACATATTTAGGAGGTGGAATCGAAAGGGCTTGGCTGCAGAAGGAGACAGAAGGGTCCAGAATCGCCCTGGGTTTCTTTGGCATGAGCAGCTGGGTGCCTTGGTGGCAGTCGCTTGAGTTGAGGCAATGTTCTTGAGGAAAGATCACTCATTTGGATGTGGACGTCCCGAGGGTGAGTTTTCTTTGCAATAGGCTGCCGGACACACGGGTGTGGAGTTGGGGAGAAACGTGGGTTGAAGACGCTGGCCAGTGGTAGACATCTCCACGTTCTCTGAAGCCAAGAGGAGGCTTCCTAGGAAGGACGAGCCTGAGATGAGAAGGGAGCCGAGGAGGGAACTGTGAGGAGCTTCCTCGCTCACAGGCCAGGCCGAGGGCACTGAGAACACCGGGAGAGCGGCAGATCACAGGGAGCCATGGCCTATTAGCTGCACCTGTGTCTGCGTCGTGAATAAGAGTGGCCTTGACCGAGGAGCAAGGCCTCTCTTTGGAGGTCACCTGGCCAAACGAGTGGTGGGGACAGACCCCTGTGAGACAGACAGCCCCCCCGCCCGACTCCAGTCCCAGGCCCGGCTCAGGCTGGCTCTCCCCTCGCGGGGGCCAGTTGGGAATGAAAGCACGAGTTCTGTTTGGCAGTCAATATTATTTTACTCTCTCCCTTCTCTTCACCGTGTTGAGTTTCTCCCCCCTTCCATCTTTCTAAACACTTTATAAGCCATAAATATAACCGAATCAGTTTAGATCAGTCGGGGTAAATGTCAAATTATCTTCTCTCTTTCTCTCTCTGGCTCTTTCTTCCCTCCCCCTCCAAATCAACAGCCTCTAATAATCTGTCCAACCCTTCATTAAGCCTTAGAGTCTCACTCAGGGAGATTAAATGAATAAAGTAAAAAGGGAAGGGGGGAAAAAAAGAGAGAAAAGCGGGAGCATTTATTCTCACTGTGTCTCCGACCATTTCTCTTTTCTTTCTGATTTCTACATCGCTGACTTGAAAGCCCTTGAGTGACAGCGTCACAGGGACCAGCGAGGAAGCCGCGAGAGGCGGCAGAGCTGGAAATGCCGCGGCACAGTAGGTAGAAAGTAACGTAATTATAGAGCAGGTCAGAGCCACTCGAATGAACAAGAATAAAAGCTCAGAGGTTTTCTGTAGACCGTCGGGGGAGGTAAAAAAAAAATCGTTGTAAACTCTTTTTCCACCACACCCCCACACACACACCCCAAACCACAGTTTTAAAAAGAGGTTTTTCAGTTCCTGAGGAACACCTCTGGGAGCGCTTCTCCAGCCTCATGGGACAAGTTTGTGCCTGGCCGTGGGCCTCCTTTGCAGGGGCTGCTTGGGCCATCTGGGGGGCCCGCGTGGGGGAGGGGAGAGGGAGAGTTTGTTGTGACGCCTGAGAGATGGAGGCGAGAGGAGAGATGCACGTGGGGGCGCGGGAGGGGGCTCCAAGCCCTGCTTCCTACCTGGGCTGAGCATGGGGGCCCTTCCAAAGGGGACAGGCGATTCAGACCGTGGGAGGGAGGCCGGGGTCCAAGCCTGTTCGACGGTTCGCAGGGGGCTGGGGGGGGGGGGTGGGGGGAGTTGTGTCAAGCATCGTTTATCATCCCAAGCGAGGTCTGTAAAAGTGACTTGAGGAGGCTGATGCTTTTAGTTTCATCCAGCCCTTCCTCTGCCCGGTGAGCGGTGCGATTGGCAGCCCCTCTGAAGACTGGCGTCTTCTCCCCTTCCAGGGAACTCGCTGGTCAGCTCCTGCGGGTTCAGCCACCTGTGCAGCGGAGGGGCCAGTGGAGGTGGAGAGAAGGGTGGGGTGGGAGCGTGGGGGTCCGCTGTGCCCCATGAAGGTCAGGGCGAGGGCGTGGGGGGAGGGCAAGGGAGCCACGTCCTGAAGAAGTCGCGGGGCAGCCGGGCGCAGGGACCCCATTTGTTGCTGTAAAGAGTCCAAGTCCACAGAGAGCCCGTCAGAGGCACAGCCTCAGGGTCTGGGAAAAGGCAGATCCCCTCTGCCCTCCTCGTCCCCAATCTCACCTCTCCGGAGAAGGCTCCTGAGGGGACAGGCCACCTTCTTGTCATTGAGAACCTTGAGACTGCTTTGTCCCGAGGCTGGAGTTCTGCAGACGTGAAGACAAGGGGCTGATTCAAGACAGGATCAGACCAGGGGCCCTTGAGAAACAGAGGAGGGACCCCCTTCTCCCTGGAGGCCGCTGCGTGAGTCAGATCTGAGACCACAGTGCCCTGCATTTGTCCTCAGAGAGTTTATCACAGTCGTAATTAACGAAGGCAGACGGGTGACCGACGGCTTCTGTCTGCCCGCTGTGGGCCCGGTTCTTCTCTTGCTCTCCTTTTCTCTGCACCTGGCACAGCACCTGACAGGTAGTAGGCGCTTAATAAACACCTGAGGAAATGGATGAGTGAATGAATGAATGAGGTAAAGTGAGTGCTTACCGTGTGTCAGGGGCCAGCTGCATCATTTCTTGGGGAGCCAGGAATAGCATTGAGAGCCTGAAGCTCCAAGAACGGGAATATTTGCCCTGAGCTCTGCAGGGGGCGGGGCGGGGCAGGGGGGGTGGAGCTGGGATGCACACTGGGCCGCCCGACCAGAATGACGGCCGTTCGGAAGGGTTTCGAAGGACGGCTAAGTGAGAATGGCCCACAAGATGAAGGCTGTCGAATCTGGAATGTGGAAACCGTAGAAGGGAGAAAAGTCTTTTCAGCTGAGGGCAGCAGCGATTGACTGGGCGGTTTTCACGACGAGCGGGGTGGAGCGGGTGCTGGTTTTGAGGATGGGTTCGACAGGGTCTCGTTGATTGGACAAACGAGGTGAAGGGTGACTTGGTGGGCCAATCTTGCCATGAATGCTGGGGTCTCCCTACACGGAAAGCCTGAGGGACACTGTTGTGACACCCAAGGCTGTTCCGGTGTGCACCCTCTGGCCTCCCGGGCCTTCGGGCCACTGGACATCATCAGCTGTATGGATACTCCTCTCAGAGCACCCCCCAGCCCCAGGGCAGAGCTGGCTCCAGCGTGTGTCCTCGGTTGACAGGCGCAGGGCTCTGGTCTGTGGGAGGACCTCTCGGGGCCTGCACTGGCTGAGCCAGGACTCAACCTGCCTGTTTGTGGACTGGGGATGAGGCCCTGCTCTCCAGCCCCTGGCATGGGGCCTGGCCCAGAGGAGGGCTCCCGAATTGGACGGGAATGGGATGAAAAGGCGGGGTGCAGGGAAGGTTAGACCAGTGCCGGGGAAACACCCAGGTGTCTGTGAGGCTGAGCTGTTCCTGGCCCCAGAGGCACTTGGAGGCCGGGGGTGTGCTGACAGGCTCCCCCTCTCTCCTTGCAGCATGAACGTTCAGGGCGATTATGAGCCACTCGATGCCACTGGTTTCATCAATATCAACTCCCTCAGGTGAGAAGCTCTACCCCCTGACGGGTCCTCAGACCCCGCAGGTGTCGGGGGGCAGGCTGTGATGGACTTTGACCACCCTGCCCTAGACAAGCCGCATGTTGCCATCCCTCCACCCACAACATCCTCAGTGCCTGCTTTGGACCCAGCCTGCTCCCATTCTCAGCGGGGCCAGAAGGCACACTGGTAACAGTCAAAAGGGTCCAGGCACTTGGGTTCCAGGTTCCTGGGTCTTGCCTTTTGCCTCTGACAGTCACTCCGACCCTCTCCAGCTACAGGGACTCCACCAGGAGCCCCCCTCTGGGCAGGTTAGAAAGAGAAAGGGCCGAGAGGTCGAAGGGGCCTCAGGAGGTCCCCTGGCCAGCTCCCACCTTCATGTCACCGTACCTGAGCTGCAGGGCCAGCTGGAAACCATCTTAGCCCTGTGGATCTCCATGGCACAGTGGGGTGGCACACATCATCTGAAGCCACTCAGACCTGGGATCAAATGCTGACTCTGCAGGGTGCCCTCAGACCCCCTCTGGATATCTGGGCGTCACAAGTGGGGCTGTTAACCGGGCCTGCCTCACAGGTGCAGTGAAAGTTTTCTATGAGTCGGTGGAAATCAAGCAGGCAGCCCAGACACCCCCATGCAGGAAGAGGGCAGTGCCTGCCAGCGAGTGCTCAGCTGGGGCGTGGCCCTGGGGCTGGCCTGCACGAGGGCAAATGGGCATTTCTTACCAGCAGCTGCCATAGACTAACCACTTCCAGGCACTCTCCTGGGTTGTCTCATTTAAATCTTACACAAATTTGCAACTCCAGAAACAGGCCCAGAGTGGTTCAGTGACTTGCCCGCGGTCACACAGCTAGGAAGACGTGGAGCTGAGTTCAGAGGGCCTGTTTGTCCAGCTCCAGGTTCTTAATCACCAGCTTCCTTCACACGGGCTTGGGGTCAGGAAGAAGGCGCCTCTTTCCTCTCCCTGACACATGCCCTAGGCACAGAGCCACCGTTTTCTCCCAGAGCCAGCCTCCTGTCCTTGGAGCCAAGACTGGGAGAGACATCGAATCCAGCCCGACCACCCTGGGCGCTCGCCTCCACCTCCCGGCCTCCTTGGTCCTCTGTTTGAATTTTATGACTCTATAAACTCTTTTAAATGGCTCTGAATGTGAACACACCGGGTTTTCATCAAGGCCTCTTCACTTCTCCCATTGCCCGTTAAACGCTTTGTCTTCAACAATGACAAGCGATGTTTTCCCCCTAAAATAAATTAATTACATTATCCCGATTGGAGGGCAGGAAGGCCCAGGGCAGGAGAGGGAACAGAGGAGAGAAAAAAGACAACTTCACACGCATCTTAACAAACAGCTGCCCCTTCCGCCCCAGCTCTGCCTGAATTAATTGAAGGGAGTGCACGTTGTTATTGTTAATTTACATTTTTCTTTGTTTTGAATCTGGTTTACAGGCTGAAGGAGTATCATCGTCTCCAGAGCAAGGTCACCACCAAATAGACCGGCTGACAATGAGGAGCTGGGCTGCTTTCCTCACTCTGCCCATCTCCCGAGCACGGGCGCTAATTGTTGTGATAATTGGTAGTTGTGACTTGTTCTCCGGGGCTGGCAGTGGAGTGGGGGTGCCAGTCCCACCTTTGTTCCCTGGTCCCCTGTAGCCTGTAAAAGTGGTCAGCGAAGGGAAGGGTGGGGGGCAGCTGCAGTGGGGAGCCGGGAAATGACAATTAAAAAAAAGATACATTAGTCTTTTGTTTCTTTATTTCTGCGGAGATGGGGTAAGAGTGCGGGCGAGAGAGAGAGAGAGAGAGAGAGAGAGAGAGAGAGAGAGAGAGAGAGAG
>NC_060267.1:90962546-91051498 GCF_021613505.1 Equus quagga
GAGAGAGAGAGAGAGAGAGAGAGAGAGAGAGAGAGAGAGAGAGAGAGGGAGAGAGAGGGAGAGTGTGTGTGTGTGTGTGTGTGTGTGTGTGTGTGTGTGGTCAATCGTGCTTTTCTTAGCCCGACCTTTGTGTTTTCTGATTTAAATGCTCCCAAGGCCACCTTTTGCTGGAGAACCTGTTCATCTAGAAGAATCGACCCCTCTCTCCTCCAGCAAAAAAACGAATCCAGAAATGCCCACCTGGTCAGGCGCCAGCCCAGCAGCCTGGCGTTTTGTCACCAACTGTGGCCCTGTGGCACGTGCCAGGGAAACCAAGGAGGATTTAGGTGACATGTTTGGGAGCTGTCCTGCCGTGGCCCACGAGGGACTCCTGGGAATGACTGGCTACATGAGGCTTTCCCACCACGGCTGTGGCCTTAAGTAGCCTTAATTATGGAAGAGGAAGAACCCTGGCTAAGAAGAGACGCCTGAGCACAGAGGAGAGAAGGGGGGACACAGAATACAGGGGCACTTTGGGGGATGTCCACCGGGCCTACAAGGATCCCTTTATTGCTCTTCCACAACCAGGACCCAAAGCAGCCACGTGGGCATGATGACTCCGCCCCTTTGGTCATATCTGATTGGACCATGGCTGGACACCTGACTGGAGCTCGGCCAATCAGAAGCTCACTCCCAGGAACCAGGCCTGGGTGAATGGCCAGAAATGAGGACAGTTAAACTTGGGATTGGGGGGGACCCCTGTGCCTGGAAAAGCAGAGAGGGTGGAGAAATCCTATAGAAATAGCTATCACCCACCGTCTCATCACCCCACTGCAAACACTGGTTATACTTAGTGTAATTCTTCTCACTCGTATTTTTCTACTCTTAGAAATATTTTTGCGGAGTTAGTTATTTATTTATTTTGAGGAAGATTAGCCCTGAGCTAACATCTGCTGCCAATCCTCCTCTTTTTGCTGAGGAAGACTGGCCCTGAGCTCACATCCATGCCCATCTTCCTCTACTTTATATGTGGGATGCCTACCACAGCATGGCTTGCCAAGCGGTGCCATGTCCACACCCGGGATCCTGACCTGTGAACCCGGGGCTGCTGAAGCGGAATGTGTGAACTTAACCTCTGCGTTACCGGGCCGGCCCCTGCAGAGTTATTTAGGTTAATTTTGAAAGCAGTGTTGTACCCTGCTTTAAAATTTTTAACATATCATAAATAGTTTCCTACATCGTTAGAAACTCAAACACGTTCAACAACTACATAACACTATATTGATACCCTCTAACTTACTTGACTTTTCCTGAGTTTATAGGGTTTTTTTCCACATTCTAAATTATTGTCCTGCTTTTTGTTGGATTTGAGTGTTTTTAGTAGTTGGTTTATTAGCTATACGGTCTTGTGTCACTTAACGATGGGGACAGGTTCTGGGAAATGCATCATTAGGCAATTTTGCTGTTGTACACACATCACAGAATGTACTTACACAAACCTCGATGGTATAGCCTGCTACACGCCTGGCTGTGTGGCACTGATCTTGTCAACCACCTTTGTACATGCAGTCCATCATTGACCAAAACGCCACTATGCGACACGTGGCTGCACTTCTTTTTGCCTTTTTAGTGGTTCCTCTAGGGTTATAATATATATCTTTAGCTTACCACAGTCTACCTTCAATTAATATCACACCGCCTCATGCATAATACAAGCACCTTACAGCAGTGCAACCTTAGGACGTTTCACTTTGTGCTTTTGTTGTTGTATACTTCAAAACCCCATCATACATTGCTATTATTTTTACTTTAGATAGTCAAGCATCATTTTGAAAAGATTAAAAACAAAAAAAGAATGCATTTTATATTTATCCTTGTGTAGAATTGGTAATGTTTCTTTCATAAATGTTTGATAGAATTCACCAGTGAAGCCATCTGGGCCTGGAATTTTCTTGGTGGGTTGCTTTTAGAGTATAAATTCAGTTTCTTTAATGTACGTAGTTATGCATGTTGCCCATTTCCTCTTGGGTCAATTTTAGGTAATTTGTGTCTTTTGAGGAATTTACCCGTTTCATTTAGGCAGTCAATTTTATTGGTATAAAGCTTTTCATAATATTTCCTTATTATCTTAATAGTATCTGTAGGATTGATGGTGATGTCCCTCTTTCATTTCTTACCTTGGTAGTTTGTGTCCTCACTTTTTCTTATCAATGTAACTAAATACTTATCATTTTTTGTTCTCTCTTTTTGGTCTACTTTTAAGACTTTCTCTCTATTCCTGATTTTCAGCAATCTGACTACAATGTGCCTTGCTATGGTTTTCTTATGTTTATTCTACTTGGGGTTCATTGAGCTTGAACCTGTGGATTTTTATCAAATTTAGAACATTTTTGGCAATTTTTCCCCTCAAATCTGTCTCTCCCCTCTCCTTTCTGGCACTCTAATTATATGTACCGTAGACCTCTTGATTGTTCCAAAGGCCACTGAGGCTCAGTTCCTTCTTCTGTAGTCTGTTTTCTCCTGGAGCTTCATTTTGTACAGTATCTGTTGCTGTGTCTTCAAGTTCACTGATCTTTTCTTCTGCACTATCTAATCTGTTGTTAATCTCACCAACTATATTCTTCATTTCAGAGATTTTTTTCATCCCCACATGGGTTGTTTTCCTATATCCTATTTGTCTCATCATCATGCTTATGTTTTCCTTTATATCATTGAGCATATGGAGCATATTCATGATGCTGCTTTCATGTTCTTTTCTGTTAATTCCATCATCTCTGTCCCAGCTTCGTCTGCTCCTATTGACTGATTTTTTTTCACCTAATTATGGGTCACATTTTCTGCTTCTTTATATAAGTCATGATTTTTTAAATTTGAGGCCAAGCATTGTAGTCTCGCTTCATTGAATGCTGGACTTTCTGGTCTTCTCCTGAAGAGTATTGGCCTTCTTTTGGGAGATAATTCAGTTACTTGTGGATTAGTTTGATCCTTTCAGGATTTATTTTTAAGCTCTTTTAGGGCAAGCCCAGTGCTTTATTCTAGGGGTAATTTAGCTCCACTTCTAAGGTGTGGCCTGTCTAGGGTTTCTATTCAATATCTCGTATTCAGTAAGGTCTCTCTGCTCTAGCTGGAGAAAACTTGAACAACTCCCGGTCCTATATGAGAGTACCAGGAATTTTCTTTCCTTGAAAGTTGTTCCTGTGGAGACTCACGGTATTTCACTCTGTGCTTGAGGAGATTGGCATCTGCCAAAGACTCAACTGGACGCCCATGCAGATGGCTGGAGTTCTTTCTCTTAGTAGCTCTCTCCTCTCGGGTCATCAGTCTCACAAATTTCAGCTGCCTTGGCCTCCCCAAGCCCCATCTGTCTTCTCAGCTCAGCAAGATCTCCGGACTCTGTTTCCCCTCTCCATTCTCTCATTCAGTTTGGGAGTTACCTCCAGGCAGAAAGCCAGGCAGAATAGGGCACCCCTTTTTACACAGTCCGTTTGCCTGTTGTTGAGTGTCCAAAAATTGTTGTTCCCTGTGTTTTGTTCAATTTTCTGTTACTTACAGTAGGAGTATAATTCTAGACCGTCTTAGTCCTTCATGGACAGAAGTGGAAGTTGATTTTTTTTTTCAATAAAACAATAGCATAATCCAAACACTAGGCCACACTGGCCTGAGATCACTCTTAATATCTTAACATAAGTCATGTAGTTTCTCATCCTTGCTGAACCAATACCCTCCCACCCCCTTCATGGCTCTTATCTCACCCAGCATAGAATCCAAAGTCCTTACTACAGCCAGCACCAACCACCCGACAGAAGTGAGACCACGTGGGAACCTCCAGCTCCAGCCAAACCATGAGACGACAGCAGCTGCCTGAATGATCACACGCGAGACCAGCAGAAGAATCATCAGACTGACAACCTATAGGCTCATGAGAATGAATAAATAAAGTTTTGTTTTATTGCATTAAGTTTGGCTTATTTGTTATGCAGCAACAGATAATTGATATACTTACTACGGCCTACAAATTCCTTTATGATCCAGCTCCCTACCACCTCCCTTCAGTCTCCCTCTCACTCTGCTCCAGTCCGCTCTTACTTGCTGGAACATGCCAAGCTCTGCCTGTTCCCCTAGATAGCCACAAGCCTCTCTTGTTGTAGATCCCAAACCTGGCACTTATTATAGTCTTTGCCATGCCTTTCTCTCCTCCATGGCACATCTCACCACCTGACATAGTATGCATTGATTTGCTTTGTGTGTCTAATAAATTTTTATTGAATGCTGGGCATTGTTGAGTGTTTCTTCTACTAGACAGGGAGCTCCCTGTGGCCATAGACCAGATCTGTCTTGTTCACAGCTGTGTCCCAGATGCTGAAACCATGCCTGGTCCATAATATGTGCTCAGTAAATCTGTGTTGAATGAATGAATATCTATCCAGCCTTCCCCAGCTCAGGAGCCAGGGCTGAGGATCTTCAGAAAGATACACTGCCTTCTTCCCGATTCAGGGCCTGCTCCTGCTCTGGAAACCCAAGGAGTGCTGCCTAGGCACTCAGGAGCTGTTCTGATCCAATCCTCATGCCAAAGCCCAGGACCTGCCCTCACTCACCTCCTTGTCCCTCCTGTCACTCCACTCCAGCCACTGCCCACAACATTGACATGCCACCGCCTCTGCTCTCAAGACCGCTGACTCTGGCTCCACTGAGAAATGGGTAGAAAACCATTGCCTTAGGGGATCTGTAGTAGGGCTGCTTGGACACCAACATATCAGGAATCTTAGCTGTTGACATACACAGCCCCTCTCCACCTGGGCATGCAGGTGTGGCCAAATGGTCTGAGTTGGCAATGATTGCTTTCTTTTTTTGTTTTTAGGAAGATTAGCCCTGAGCTAACTGCTGCCAATCCTCCTCTTTTTGCTGAGGAAGACTGTCCCTGAGCTCACATCCATGCCCATCTTCCTCTACTTTATACATGGGATGCCTACCACAGCATGGCTTTTGCCAGGCGGTGCCATGTCTGCCCCCAGGATCGGAACCGGCAAACCCCGGGACACCAAAGCAGAATGTGCACACTTAACCACTGTGCCACCGGGCCGGCCCCTGAGTTGGCAATGATTTCAACCAACGGCCCCCAGCTGCCGCTAGGACCACCTTGTCCTCCAGCTATCAGATCCTATTGCAGGAGTTAGCTCACTGGGACTGACTCCACCTTCTCTCAGTGTAGATTCTGTCCTTAGGAGACCCTAGGTCCCCCCACGCCCTGGAAATACTGCTTCCATGAAGTTGCCCCCAGACCACCACAGAAGTCTGGGTACGTCTGAATCAGGACACTCCCAACATGGGAGATCTTCCTCTAGGCATGTTCTTAGCTCTCAAGTCAATCAGGAAATGCAAATAGATATTGGGGCGTAGACGGGGGTGTTGGTATCTCACACCATTGTTTACCAGGGCGCACGCAGCCAGAGTGTCCTAGCAGAGTGATATTGAAAATTACAGAAACTTTGGAAGACAATTAGGAAAAAATTCACTTCTGAAGCCAACATTCTAACCAAAATGTTCTGGTTAACATTTTTATATGTTTCCTGCTAGTCATTTTTGCATATGCATACACGTAGTCATGCGTGTAATGCAATTTGTTTACGTTGTGTACCTGCACATTTCTTTCATTTTTTCATTTAACATAGCAGCATAATTAATTTCCCACATTGTTGATCGCTTTCATAACAAACTTGAATTGTATACTTAAAATGGGTGAATCTTGGGGCATGGGGGAAGGCAAAATGGGTAAAGGGGAATATTTGTATGCTGACGGATGGAAACTAGGCTTTTGATGGTGAACACGATGCAATCTATGCAGAAGTCAAAATATAATGATGTATACCTGAAATTTGTATATGCTATAAGCCAATGTGACCTCAGTAAAAAAAAAAAAAAAAGGGTGAATCTTGTATGAGATATAAATTATATCTTGATTAAAATGTTAAAAATAAATAAATTCTTTTAATGTATTGGGGTAGGGGGAGGGATGGCCAGTGTTGAAGAAAGGATTGAGAAGAGTGTGGGCTAGGGAAGCGCTGGGCTGGAGCGAGCCTCTGGGAAGGGCGAGGGACGCCTCTGGCCAGCGCGGAGCAGGCGTCTCACAAGGTGGCTGTGGCGAGCAGGTGGGTGCAGGGGAAGCCCCAGCTCGGGGACCAGACTTGGGCCACCTGCATCAAATCCTGGCTACTTCCACCGTCACTGTGAGAACTGGGGCAAGGACTTCACCCCCCTGAGCCTCAGTTTCTCCACCTGCAGGATGGGATCATAAGGGGCCCTTCCTCCCAGGGATACTGAGGCACATGATGGGCCGTCAGCAACAGAGCCTGGTCTCAGTCATTGCTCCATGAGAGAGACAGCGCAACATCCCGGAAGCCGGTCAAGGCAAAGAAAAACTGCCCTGCACGTGTGCCCTGGGTGGACAGTTCGGAAGGAAACTTCCTTCTCCTTCTCACCATGGGAGCCTCACAACCACCATGGTGAGGGAAGAGAGGGGCAGGAGAATCTCATTTTGCAGGTGAGGCTGTGCAGACCTGGGTTCGAATCTTGCCTCTGACACTTGGTAGCTGTGACCTGGGAAGTATTTTTGTGTCATCAGCTATAAAACCAGGATAATCATAGTGCCCACCCACAGAAGCATTTTATAATACAGTGACCATGAGTCTCAGGGCTTCTGGCTTCCGACCACAGTTTGTCAGCCCGTGCAACATGCCTACAAGGCAACAGGCACTCCCTAGATGTGAATTTGGCCTGTGTGACAATTCAGCTTTTTGTTATAAGGTCACAATTTAGCAGTTGGGTGCATTTTCTTTATCGATAGCTGCTGCTGCTGAGCTGATGAACCCAGGGCCGTGACAAGGGCCACTTGCTCGGCCTTTCTGGTTGAGGACCACTTCCTCCAGCTTCCCCTAAATGCCCAACCCTAGACATTCCTGGGATGGGTTCCATCCACCTTGTAGACTGCAGGCACCCGAGAGCAGTGACCGTGTCCACTGTGTCCGCTGCCGTTATCACCTGGCACTCAGCACAGGGCTTAGCAGACAAGAGGTTCTCAATGAAATTGTGTCAAATGAATTCTCCCATCTCGTCTTGGTTATCATTTTATTGTTGTTTCTAAATCCGCCCCCCCCTTCCCCCTGCTCCTGGCTGGCCGATGGAAGGTTTCTTATGTGTGGGGCGTCTCCAGAAGTCAGGTGCAGGGAGCCTGGGCGTCAGCAGGACAAGCCAAGCAAGGACCCCAGGCACCATTCACCTTCTGGGGCTGGGGAAATGAGGAGGAGACCAGCCGGCCAGGCAGCCAGCACGGCCCCACCGTCCAGGCCCCTCCTGCCTCCTGGAAGAAGCAGAACATTCCTATTTGAAGGCAGGAGACGGGGTTGGTTTTTGTTGCGGCACAAAATAGAACACACAACATACATACTCACATGTGGACACACATACGTGCGCATATACACACACACACAGTAAAGTGCATAAATCTCAGGTGGTGGCTCGATGAATTTTTCCCTGTGTCCACCTGCATAACCACCACTCAGATGAAGATACAGAACATTCTAGTGCCCCAGAAGTTTCCCTGGCGCCGTGGTGGGACTGTTTGAAATTATAGGGTTAAGAAAAGGAGAATGACTCCCTTCTTTTCAAAACTATGTGGGGGCATGATGGGCAACAAGAAAGCAGAGGAAGCTCAAAGCCACCTGGGCTGCCCCCACCACGGCACTGACAGCAGGGACCACGGAGGGCCACTTGCCGGTCTGAGGAGAGCTCTGGGCCCTGCCTGGCCCTGTTCTGCAGGATTCCCTGAATGAGTGAGTGAGGGCGTGAGTGAAGGAGGCTGCGCCTGCCTCTGCTCCCTCGCGCTCGGCTGACTTCTGCTAAGATGTTCCGGCTCGCATATGGGCAATGTGTCCAGCCCCACGCCACGGTGGAGGTGGGGTGGTGGGGTGGGCGTGGGGAGCAGACACAGCCTCTGCTGAGCCAGAGCCGCCCACAGGGCCCAGGTCTGGGTGTCCCCTCTCCTTTTCAAGTGCTCTGGGGCCTGCATGGAGGGAGAAGGAGCAGACCTTAGGAGCTGCCAGCAGGCCCGGCTGCCTGGGGCGGGGGCCAAAGTTTCGGGGGTAAAGGTGGAGTTAAGACCTTGTCACTTCCTGCACCAAAGCTTGCACTGCCCACCCAAATGCTAAAACATCAGGCTGTCCTTCTCCCACTGCAGCCTCGCCTCCCACTTCTCCCACTCCCCACCCCCCGGTCAGACGTCGTCGTCTCTCCAGGCTCTACGCAGACCCTCCTTTCCCACTTTCCCATTTTGCTCACATCAGACGCCCCTCTCCCCGGCTGCCCTTCTGGAAAGCATCAAGTATATGCAATGAAGGTGCAGAGCCCAGGCCTCGCCAGCCCAAACTGGTCCACCTGGTGGGGCGGCTGTCCGCTTAGCCTGGACCCCGAGGTGCCGGGGCTGCGGGAGGAGGCTGCGGGCGGGCGTGGAGCTGATCTGCACGCCTCTCAGGCTGGGGAAAGGGCTCGCCTGGGGTCAGCGCAATCGATATCTCATCTGCCGCTCTCCTAGCGGAAGTGATGGCTATTGGAACATGGTAATGGGTGTTGTCTAGTGGAAGAGACTAATCTTCCCAGCTGTGGAGGGCTCCGCAGGTGGCCACGGCTCCCGGCTGCCCAGGCTCTTTTAAAGCCACAGCAGCCTCATTGCATGCTGGTGTCCGTTCTGGTTTCCCGGCAGCTTCCCGGCACAAAGCCTCCGAGGTGACCCCAATCCCGTCCTTCCAAGCACAGATGGGGAGACTGAAACCAGTGATTTGCTCAAGGCCACACACTTAGAAGAGGGTAGAACTAAATTCTGGTCTCCAGACTCCTTGTCCAGTAGTACACAGGATGCTGGCTATGGCAAACCCGTGGCCATGGGCCATACTCAGCCCTTAGGTATGTCAGGTTTTCTATTGGCTGGCTCAATGCTTCCTGAAAAAAAAATACCTGGAATTTAAATGCCACTGATGTTGGCCACAGTCCCTACCACTCCCTAATGTCTCACACTCAGCCAGCTTCACTCGTTTCATCACCTGCCTGAACTTGGATCAGTAAAACTGAGGTCTTGGCACACTGGGGCGAGGAGGAGGAGAATCGGCCTCCTCCCCTGGAGAAGGGGGGCCCCTGCTGATCCTCCTCACCCTGGCTCACAGGCCAGGGAGGACTGACGGGCTGCCAGCCCCATGACAGCAAGGGCTGTGTCTGTCTTGCTCACTGCTGTGGGTGACGCTGCATGCACATTTAGAAAATATTAACTGAGCAGCTGCTATACGCCAGGCCCTGGGACACATTGACGCATGAACACAAAGCCTTTTATTTTAATGGCTTCATGTGTGCCTCCGAGAACTTGGCTGTGAGGACTGACCCTCTAGAGGTGGGATCCCACACACCTGTGGCCCCCGCAGTGTAGTCCCGGGACTGACTCTACTACTGACTTGCTATGTGACCTTAGGCAGGTCCCTTAGTTTCCCCAAACATCAAAGAAAGGGCTTAGATTTAACAGCCTCCAGGTTCCCTTTCTTGTACAGCTTGTGAGGCTGCGAAAGCCCCTCCAGCATTCTCCTCATGAAGCTCCAGGGGTCCCTGCTGGTGACAGCCTGGAGGGCTCGGTGAGGACAAGCCATCGAATTTCAGACGTGGGTGCAGCCCACCTGTCAGGGTTCGGGACCAGCCCAGGCAGGCCAGTCTGAAAGGCCTCGGGCTGGTTTCCTGTGTGACCTGGAGATGGCCGAGCTGTGTTTGCCCCAGGAGTGGGATGTTTCTTGATAAATAGGCGGGTCCTGAGTCAGGCTTCTCTGAGTCTGGGCCTGGAAGTTTAGCTGTTTAAGAAGCTACCTGGGTAACAGATGTCCGCAGAAACTGGAAAACTACTGGGCCGGAGGGATGGAGGCCGATTGCATCCACCAGCTCGGAGGCCTGATAAATGGGCTCCACGATGATTCCTGTCACCCGTCCCGTCTGTGGAGGATCTGGGCGGGGCTGAGCACCTGCACGTTTCACCAGGAGCGTGCAGGCTCAGCCCACACTGGCCACATTCGCCGGCCTCCCTGGGGGAGACGGCCAGAGCTGCCAGGGCCTGCGAGGGCTCCCTGCAGAGCCCCAGCAACACTGATCAGCACAGCGGCGGCAAGGCAGTTAGAACTCAGGCGGACGTGGATTTGAAGCCCATCCCTTCATCTCTGAGTCTCAGTTTTTCCCACCTGTAAAATGGGCCCAACGATAGAGCTTCTGTTCTGGGGCCGTCCTCAGGAGCAAATTGTGTGCGTAGAGCTTAAAACAGGGCGGGTACCCGAGAACGGTGCCACGAAGACAACTATTGTGCTGTTATGACTAGTTGTCACCATTCTGACAGCCCCTCCCCCACTCCCTGACACTGGGGTGAGGGCAGGCACCAATGGTGACTAATCATGACATTAGCCACCCCCCACGGGCTCACAGGGACCTAGCCAGCCACTCAGTTAAGACAGTAATGAAGCGGCTGTGAAACAGGAGGCCTTTCCATCTGGGACCCGGGCTGACCCCACCCCAGCCTGAGGTTTGAGAAACTGCTGTGTGGACTCTGCCCCCTGCCCCCCTCACCGGCTGTTTATCCCTGGCACGATCATTTATTTATGTCCGCGTTACGCAGGCACAGGCCCTGCTCCCACCCCCTCTTTGTCTTCACCGGTCTTCCCCCGGGCCTCGCCCTGCCCCTGCCAGGCCCCGATCATGAAGACAGA
The DNA here is from genome assembly GCF_021613505.1 of Equus quagga. NCBI lineage: Eukaryota > Metazoa > Chordata > Mammalia > Perissodactyla > Equidae > Equus > Equus quagga. The sequence goes on from NC_060267.1 coordinate 90,973,301, forward strand.
TGTGCTGGGCTGTGGCTCCCACTGAGGCAGCCGCCAGCCCTTTGGCACCGCTCAGAGGATGGAGGGGGGTAGTGATGCAAGAGGTGGGGTACAGGGCCCCTCCCCCTTTCTCGGGGTGGGAGTGGCCCAAGGGGGACACTCTGCAGCTGTGGGTGAGAGATTATGAGGCCCTAGAAAAGCTTTGGACAAAAACACGTGGGCTTCAGGCACTCCTTGCGCTGGCTCTGTGACTCCCCCTCGGGAGCAGGGACACCTTCATTCGACAGGTATTTATGGCACGTGTCCTGGGCACTCAGCACTGTGCCAGGCGCTGAAGACACGAGGCGAAGGAAACACACAGGCTCCGAATGTACCAGAGCGGCCGCTGTGAGGCGTCAACGGGATATGTGGCCGGGGGGGACAGGGGGCAAAGGAGGACTCTCCTAGGAGGGCGAGCCGGGGGCCACCACGTGAAAAGTGCATGAAAGGGCGTTCCAGGCAGAGGGAACAGCATGATTAAGACCTAAGGTTCCAGGAGCCAAAAGGGTTGAGTGGGCTCAAGGGGGAGAGAGAGAGAGGGTGGGGGCCTGGGGAGGTGAGTGCCACCATGTCTCCTAGGGCCTCGTGGCCTTGGGTTTATTCTAAAAGCATCAGGAAGCGACAGGTGTCTCGTGGTTGAGAAGAGGCTGACCAAGAAGCAGCTGGGGTACCCCCAAACCCAGGGGTCCTGTTCTCAGGGGTCCAGGCCCCTCAGCCCCACTCTCTCTGCCCTCCTGTGCCCAGGGCTCATTGAGGCCAATGGCCTTGCTCCTGGGAGCAGCTGGCCCCATGCACCCTGCAGAGCCCCTGAGGGCAAGGGTCTCACCAGGGAGAGGGGTCCCTGCTCCCACCGAGCCCTCCCAACAAGGGGGCTTTGTCTGGCAGCTCCGAGGACCCCAGCACTCCTCCCCAGGCCCCTGCAGCAGTCTGTGAGCAGCTCTGAAAGGCGGCTTTATCTGTGTCCAGGACCAGATTGCTGGGAAGCCGGCAGCCGGGGCTGGCACACGGGCCAGGCAGCAGCCACAGCCCCGACTCCTGGGGCCGCAGAGATGCAGAGAGAGGCCGGGGACAAAAGGGTGCCCTGGGGGAGCAGCCGGTCAAAGCCCCGTCCCAGAGGAAGACAAGAGGACTACACAGGCACCCCTGCCCCCCACCCCTGCAATCTGGTCACTTAATTGCAGTGCTGAGTGACACGGCCCTTTGTGCAGCCCCTGCCCTGTGGGAGGAAGGAAGCAGGTAAAGCCAGGTCGCCTGTAATTGTATCTCCTGGGTCTGCTCCCCACTCCTTTTCTCTGGCCCTGGGAAGCATGGGAGAGGGGCAACAAACGATCAGGGAGGGCAGCTCTCCAAAGGAAAAGGAGCTTCAAGAAGATCTATGCCCTAAGCCACCACTGGGCAGACTGGAGAGAATGAGGACCAGAAAGAAGAAAATTCAGAAAGGCCGATGTTCTCCAGGCAGCCTCTCCCTGGGTATGTGGCGTGGTGTCCCCCAGCCGGGTCTCTGTCACCCCTACTTAGCCCTGGTTAGCACGAGAGTGACAACCAAGATGTGCGTGGAGTGCCTCCTTGGGGAGGATCTCTAAAGTCCACAAGACCCTCTGTGGCAGGGGCTGGCAGCCCTGTTTGCAAAGGCCCAGAGAGGTTAAACTACCTGCCTGAAGCCACCCAGCTGGTGAGAGGCAGAGCCAGGATTTGAACCCGGGACCATCCAAGGCCCTGAAGGCCATGCCCCCACTGGGCCGGGTCTGCCTACCTGCCAGCAGCGGGGTGCGTGTAGAAGCCCCACGTCAGCTCCCTCCCCGGTCGTGGGCGCCCTGATGGAAGGATTGGGAGGGACACCCAGTCATCCCCCTGCAGCCCACAGGAGACCAACTTACCATTTTTATCTACTTGCTATTTTTCCTTTGAGGGACTCTGCTCTCTGTCTGTTAAAAAGTGAGTAATACTACTAAACGTACACTTAAAAATGGTTAGGCTGGGGGGCTGGCCCCGTGGCCGAGTGGTTAAGTTTGCGCGCTCCGCTGCAGGCAGCCCAGTGTTTCGTTGGTTCGAATCCTGGGCGCAGACATGGCACTGCTCATCAAACCACGCTGAGGCAGCGTCCCACATGCCACAACTAGAAGGACCCACAACGGAGAATATACAACTATGTACTAGGGGGCTTTGGGGAGAAAAAGGAAAAAATAAAATCTTTAAAAAAATGGTTAGGATGGTGTTATGTGTATTTTACCAGAATTTTTTTTAAAAATTTAATGCTCAAACATAAGAGACAAAGAGTGAGTTTGGCGAGTATTAAACAAGCATTGAAGACGAATTGAGAACAATCTGAGTGTCCCTGAAGTGACAGGAAGGGATGGAAGAGATTTGAAAGGACAACACATTCATCACCACGGGGTCCAATGTGAACTGCATGCAAAGTCCTAATTTGTCTGTGGGCCACCAGGGCTGCCTGTTGCTTTTGGGAAACACCAATCATTGTACAAACGGGGAGACTGAGGCCCGGAGAGAAGAGGGGCAACCCCTGGATGCAGGGCTATCATGGCAAAGCTCGGGCTGGAACCTGGGCCGGAGGCCTCTGGGTGCACGTCACCCTAGGGGGCTGTGCAAGGTCCAGTGGGACAGTCAGTGCCTCCAAGAAGGCAGAGGGGCCGATGCCCCCTGCTCTACATGGCTTCTGTGCCCTTGGCCCGTCCGCGTTGGGCACCGGGGACCTGGCAGGAGTAGGGGTGCAGCTGGCAAAGCCCCAACGCCCAGAGCTGAGGCTTCCAAGAGGAGGGAAATGATGATAATAGCGCCGTCCTCACTGCTCCACCCCAGGTGTAGCTAAACCTTAACACTCACAGAGGGAAGGACGGGGAAACTGAGGCTCAGAGAGGCAAAGTCACTTGCCCACCTCCACACAGCAAGTCAGGGGCAGACATGGGACTCGAACCCAGGTCTGTCAGACTCCAGGAGCTGGGAGGTGGATGCCTGGGAAGGTGGTGGGGGCTGGGAGTGGCGCTGGGAGGGAAGCTCAAGCTTTGTCATCTCATCACACTCCACCACAGTGGCCTCTCCTCCGGCCCCAGGCAAGCTGTCCTCCACAATGACAACGTGGAGAGCTTTCTGGAACACAAATTGCGTCATGTCATCCCCTCCCCACCCTGAGCTGAAACCCTCCTGAAGGCATGAGGCTGGTCCCCGGCCGCCTCTGGGGCTTTGCCTCCACCTGTTCAGGTCCCCTTGGATTTCGTTTCCCCAGCCAGGCTGACCCATTTGCAGTTCCTCAAAAGCTCTGCCACCAGAAAGCAGGGCCACCTGGGCCAGGTCTGAGCCCAGTGCTCCCCACTGTCAGGTGGGGCCATTCAGAGTCTGCTGAGCAAAGACAGGGTGTAAACTGTAAAGTACTGTGCCTTCATGATATGATGACAAAGGAGAGCAGACAAACCCGGGGATGCTGGGCATCTGGCCACTTGATCACGGCCTCTCACTCCCCCAACATCCCCTTCCTCACCTCCCCCTTGCCCCTGTCCCCACTGGCCCCAGGGGAGGCTGGTCGACCCCCAGATTTACTAGGGCATGTTAAGAACATGGTTTGAAGCCCTCTCTGGGGTCATGAGGTCATGGCAGTTTCCCATCGATCTGTTTGTCCCTCCCTTGGCTGGAGCCCTTTGCCCTGCCAGCCCCCAGAGCCGTATCAAACTTCAGCAGACTCCCCCCTGCCTCGCTGCTCTCGAGCCAGGCCCCGAGGAGCCAAAACTCAGGGCAGAGCTTTAAAACAGCGCCCCTGGGGGTTTACCAGCTGGCTGCCCAACCCCTGACCTCAGGAGGAGAGGGCCTCAGCTCCCTGGTTTAGTTGGATCGATGGTACTGTGAGAAACAGCCCCACGTGAGTGAGTGAGGACAGTGAGAAAGGACCCCTCCCCAGAACCCCACCATGACAGCCGCTGAGCCGTGCGCACACGTAGGCTCGGGACACCTCTGGGCTTGTCCTCCGTCCACCGAAATGTCTCAGACACAGGCCTGCAAGAGCCGGGATCACTGAATCCAGCTGCCTAGGTTTCAGATGGGGAAACTGAGGCTCGGGGGGAACTCCTCAAGGTCACAGAGCAAGTTCAAGGAAGTCTCCGGTTCCCTCAGCTCTTCCGCCTTCTGTGGGCAAAGGCGGCAGTTGTGGTATTTGGGGCACCACTGGCACCTCAAAAGGCCAAGCCTCTCTCTCCTAGAGCCTTCGAGCCGGATGACAGGGGACCCAGCCCATGCCAGGCCGGAGCCCCCGCCTTTGACCCCATGCGTGGCAGAGACCAGGCTTTCAGGACGGTCTTCTGGCTCAGCTGCGACATCCCACGGAAGGCAGAGGCCGGAGGCACGAGTCCCCCGCGCTCAGACCCCTCGCTCCCCAGAAAGCACAGCGGCCTTTATTTGGGGAGCAGGGTTACCGAGAGCCAGGGGCCCTGAGTCTGAATCTTCCTGGGTCCTCACGTGACGCGCCCTCCCCCCGCCGTCCAGCCTGCACAAGCAGGAAGAGCGCAAGGTTCTGCCTTCTCCCTGCTCGGAGGGGGGGCCACGGACCAGCAGGCCCACCTGGGAACTTGCTAGAAAGGTGAACAGGAGCCCGTTTCCCCAGACCCACCCATCAGATTCTGTGTTTTAACGAGGTCCCCAGCCAATTCACATGCGAGTTAAGGTGTGAGAAGTGCTGGAACCCAAGACCCCCGGAGTTAAATGAGGAGAAGGCTGTGTGTGCACGCATGCACACTTTAAGATCTGTACCCGAAGGGAAGAGCCTAGAGATGGACAAAGAAGGGGGGGAGGCAGGGGAGCGAGGGCGGGAGGGCACTCTGCCTGCTCCAAAAAGTATTTGAAGTAACTTCGGAACAGCACATGGCAACTTTTTTACTAATTTATTTTTTTAACTCTTTTTTTCTTTTTGGTGAGGAAGATTGTCCCTGAGCTAACACTTGTGGCAATCTTCCTCTATTTTTTTTTTTAAGATTGGCACCTGAGCTAACATCTGTTGCCAATCTTTTTCTTCTTCTTCTTCTCCCCAAATCCCCCCAGTACATAGTTGTATATTTTAGTCATGGCTCCTTCTAGTTGTGGCACGTGGGACACCTCCTCAGCGTGGCCTGATGAGCAGTGCCATGTCTGCGCCCAGTATCCGAACCGGCGAAACCCTGGGCTGCCAAAGCAGAGTGCACAAACCCAACCACTATGCCACTGGGCTGGCCCCAACAGCACATGGCAACTCTTTTAAAGAAAAAGAAAAGAATCCCACCCGAAAGAAGCAGAGGGAAGCCGGGGGCTGGGACAGGGGTGGCCCCAGACAGGTGGTGGGTGGGGCAGGACCCTAGTCCCGCAGGATCTTGGGTCACTGGAGGATTCTGGACAGGGAGTAGCACGCTCCGATTCATATTTTGGAAGGACAGTCACTTGAAAAGTGCCTTTCAAAAGCTGCTGCCTTTGCTCTAAATGCTGCCCAAGTTGGTGAGATTTTATACAAGTGATGGCGAATAATGGGGAAGGAGAGAGGGGATGTCTGACCCTTGGAAGGAGGCCTAGGTGGGCCCAGTGCCTGGATGGATAAGAGAAGGTAGAGGGTGGGGAGGGAGGGAGGCTGGGATGGAAAACCAGGGCTGGGGGTCCATCGTGCTCTCCACTGGAGTTTTTTAAAATCTAGGTATAAGTTACAGACGGTAAGCAGCATGAATCTTAAGTATACAGCTTGAGGAATTTCTATTACTTAATGCACCCGCGTAACCACTCCCCAATCCAGATGTAGAACATTTCCAGCACCCCAGGAACCCCCTTACCCCTCTGCCAGTCACTCCCCCTCCAGTGGTGCATCAGTCACCCACCGCTGCCTAACAAATGGCCACAAACATGGCAGCTTGGACAACACCCATTCCGATCTCCCAGTTTCCGTGAGTCTGGGGTCTGGACACAGCCTAGGGGGTCCTCTGCTCAGGGTCTCCTGAGGCTGCAGTCAAGGCGTCAGCGGGGCTGCGTCCCTTTCTGGAGCTCGGGGCTGTCTTCCATGAGCTCCGGGTTGTTGGCACAATTCACTTCCTTTCAGTCGTAGGACTGAGGTCCCTGTTTTCTTGCTAGCTGTCAGCCGGGGACTGATTTTGCCGCTCGGCCTTCTCAGGGGCAGTTCGCACTCCAGGAGCTTGCTTCTTCAGGCCAGCTGGAAAGAGTCTCTTTTTAAGGCTTTCACTTGATTAAGTCCGGCCCACCCTTTGGATGAACTCAAAATCAAACTGATTTGGGACCTTAACTACATCTGCCAAACTCTTTCCCCTTTGTCCTATTCTGTTGGCTGAAAGCAAATCACTGGGCCCACCCACAGTCAAGGGGAGGGGATTAAACACCAGTGGGTAGGAATTATGGGGGGGTCACCCTCGGGTCTGCCTGCCTCACATGGTAATGACTATTCTGACCTCTGTCACCACCTATTAGAATTTCCCATGAACGGAGGTCACATAGTGCCTGATGGCATCAGGGTCCTGTCACTTCACATGGTGTCCGTGAGATTTATTCATATCATTACCTGCATCAGTAACTTGTTCCTTTTCACTGCTGTGTAGTATTTCACCACACAAATGCACCATGGTTTATTTATCCATTCTCTGTTGATGGATATTTGAGTTGTTTCCCACTTCTGGCTATTAAAACAGAGCTGCTAGCAGATGGGATTCTGGATTGGGTTCTAGAACAGTAAAAGGACATTAATGGAAAACCTGGTGAAATCGGATTAAAGTCTGTAGTTTAATTAATAGTATTAAACTAATGTGACCTTCTTGGTGCTGACAAATGTGCCACGGTCACATGTCAGATGTAAACTAGGGGAAACCGGGTGAAGGGGATAGAGGAGCTCTCTATACCACACTTGCAACTTTTATGTAGATCTAAAATTATTACAAAATAAAAATTGTATTTAAGAAGCAAATAAACAAAGCTGCTAGCAAATATCTGTTACTGGCCGTGGTGGCTCAGGGTCCACAACCAGCCCTCTCCCCAATAAACATCCAAAAACTGGACACAACATACAGGGCAGGTGTTTTCAGGCAGCACAAGACCATAATTCCTGAGAGGAAAGAAACCTGGGAGGTGAGACCCACAGTCACCCAGCTCTCTCCTTGGGGCCAGTTTCCCAGCCACAGATCAGAGAGCTGGGGTCCAAGCTGAACACAGACATCCCCCTGAGCTGGGGAGGCAGAGGTCAGAATTGGAGCTGCTGATGCAGCTGGAATCCGTGGGGCCAAAGAAGAGGGCATGCCCGGGGTGGGTTTCTAAGCAAGTCGTTGGTCCAGATCTAGGCTGCACGTGCTCACGAGAGGACCACTTGGGTCTTTCCAGAGAGCAGCTGCTGCGGGGTGGGGAGTGGAACAGAGATACTGGAAGTCAAGCAGTGCTGGGGACCTTGGAGTTCTGGTCCAGCCAGAGAGGAGAGACCTCATTACCAACACGAGCATCCAACTTTGAAATCAGAAGAGTCTCCCCTTAGGAATAAGGACCATGCCCTAGAAGAAAGCCTACACACGCTAACAATGCCTAAAACCAAGCCCTGACAGGACCCACAGGGGAAGCAAAATTTGGAGCTCAAGTCCTGCCAGGTTAGAGGAGTTTGAAAAACATCTTGGACTCTCCACAGATCTGCTCTAGCAAGGCACAAATCCAAGCATGCCTAAGTCCAAGGAGATCAGCCAGCAACTAAGTGTCTGCTCCAGCAAGAACCAATAGTCTTTCTAAGAGGGTAACAGAATCCAGATTCTCTACAATGTACCATTGCAATGTCCAGCGTGTAATCAAAATTTACTAGAAACACGGGAGTAAAACTCCTGTGCGCCTTCTTGTCCATTACTTCCGCAGGCACTCATTTGTTACGACTCGGGAGTGGAATTGCTGGGTCTCACTGTTGTTTTGCTAAAATCATTCCTTTAGCCGAGATGTTAAGAGGAAACCCTGCTCTCCACTCTTCAGACTATATCAGCGTGGCTACATGGGGTTCAGTGCCCAACGCCTGCCTCAGCTTTGAGCTCCCTAGCCTGTGGGTTTTCACCAGGAGAAGGCCAGGCAGGGTCCCCGATGGCCTCCGTCTCCCTAACATCTCTTGCCGCTCTCTCAGGTGGGCTCCAGCTGGTGCCCTCCAAGGAAGCCCAAACTTTGTTGTTGTTCTGACTCTCTCCTGTGTCTTCAGAGTTGGGCCAGGGGGAAAAAAATAAAACCACACCTCATTCATTTGGACAAACTACCCTCAGAAAAAGAAAACCTGTAACCTCTTACCTGCAAGCTCTGATTGTGCACGCCCCTCCTTAGCTCACCCACACTGGATGGTGGCAACTGGAGCCCATCACAGTCAGGCTCATCTCAGCAGCCAGGTGACAGGGACCAAAGGGAGAGAGTTCGGCTGTGGCACAGGGCCTCTCCACCCAGTGGGTCCTGGTGGGCTGGGTGCCAAGTGTTGGGTTAGCCCCGGGGGGAAACCAGAAGGGACGGAAAGAAATAAGATCCGGCCCTGATCCTAAAGGGAGGAACAGCAGAGCAGGTGTTAATAAACAGGCGCTGAATGAATGAGGAGGCTGGAGAACCACCCTTTCACCAGCCCCATTGCTGGGATGGAGAAGGAGGGAAAGGAAGGTGGTGGAAGGTCCGGGTCCGGGGTAGCCTCAGCCATTCTGTGAACTTCCACTCCACTAGGCTCAGCAGATGCCGTGGCGAGCACACCAAGTTTGTTTGTCCGTGGGGCCTAGAGTCGGGGGCCGGGGAGCAGATCACAGACCTGGAAACAAACAGGTAGGGCTATCAAAAGTCAGATGATGATGATGGCTAGTAAGAAACATGAAGCAGGGGCTGGCCCCGTGGCCGAGTGGTTAAGTTCGCGCGCTCCGCTGCAGGCGGCCCAGGGTTTCGTTGGTTTGAATCCTGGGCACAGACATGGCACTGCTCATCAAGCCACGCTGAGGCAGCGTCCCACATGCCACAACTAGAAGGACCCACAACGAAGAATACACAACTATGTACTGGGGGGCTTTGGGGAGAAGAAGGGGAAAAAAAAAAATCTTAAAAAAAAAAAGAAACATGAAGCAGAGCAAAGAGGTAGAGAGTGATGAGAAGGGACTGGGTTTTTTTACTTCTTTCATTGGGCCTTTCTTTCTTATCATTACCTCCATGGCAGTGAATGCTGAAATTGCCCGCCCCTCCTACAGCCACTGCATTACTTAGCGATTGAAAACAGCATCGAACCCATCTATCTGCTTCATTGTTAGAGTCCTGAAGAATGACAACACCTGCCCGTGGGTTAGAAGCTGAATCACGTGCCTCCTATGAGTTCTACCCATAGTGGCACCATCTGTTGTATTTGCATACATGGTTTATTATTTTTATTTTTTGTTTTCTTTAAGTGTGTCTTATTTTATTTATTTATTTATTTATGGTGAGGAAGATTGGCTATGAGCTAACGTCTGTGCCAATCTTCCTCTATTTTTTTTTTTTGCATATCAGATGCCACCACAGCATGGCTTGATGAGTGGTGCATAGGTCCACACCCGGGATCCAAACCTGTGAAGTGGAGGGCATGAACTTAACCGCTATGCCACCGGACTGGCCCCAAATTTTTTAATTTCTATTTGTGATAAATATATATAATATAAAATTTACCATCTTGGTATTTTTAAGCATACAGTTCAATGGCTTGAAGTACATTCACATTGTTGTGCAACCATCACCACTGTCTGTCTCCAGAACTCTTTTCATCTTGCTAAACTGAAACTCTGTGCCCATTAAACACTTGCTCCCTTTCCGCCCTCTCACCTCAGGCTGGGAAGGGGCTATTTTAAACAGGGCAATGAGGGAAGCCTTTCTGAAGTGGTCACACTTGGGGAGGGACCTGAGCTAGCCCTGCAGATATGGAGGGGGAGGGGTGACCAAAGCAGCAGGTGCAAAGGCCCTGAGGCCAGAGTGGAGTCATGGGTTCAAGGAGGCCAGTGTGGCTGGAGGGAGGTGGGTGGGTAGAGGAGACAGAAGAGGGAGGAGGGCAGGCAGGGAAGAGAGATGGGGGGCAGAGTCTTGTGGGCAGAGAAGAAGATTTTGGTTTCTGCTCTGAGTGAGATGAAAGGCACCGGAGACTTTTGGGCTGAGGTGTGTCATGGTCACCCGTCCCCTGGCATGGTCTCTGATGGCTGCTGAGCAAAGATCGTGAGGAGAGGTTCAGTCTGGAGACCATTAGGAGACTACCGCCCAGAGCCAGAAGATCCACAATGGGGGCATGGGCCAGAGCAGTGGGTGGAGGTGGTGGCCAGTGTCCCGTCAGGATCGATTCAGAAGGTGGATCCACAGGGTTAGATGATGGACTGGACAGGGGCGGGAGGAAGGGAGGAGCCAAGAGGGATCAGGATTCTGGGCCTGTTGAATTCTGTACTCCTTGGCCTTTTCTTACAGCAGGTCCATGTTACTATTATAAAGAGAAAGAACAAAAGATATGCTTTACTCAAGAGGGGGAAAGCATTCTCTTTCTTTGAAGGCGATCCTGAGTAGAGTGAATGGCGGGAGGCCCCATCCCGCACCTGGCGCCCCTCCCAGAGCATTTACCCGCCTTCGAGAACCTTCCTTACACAGGGTGATGGGACCCTGCCTGCGACACGCATTCTTCTTGCTCATTCTCCCCGGGGCAGAGGCCCTCCCTGTCCTCCAGCCCCGACCAGGGACCGGGGTGGGAGTGAGGACTAGGGGCAGCAAGGAAGCTTTGGTGAGTTGAATGGAATTCTTGCTTTTGGTAAAAAGAGCATCTTTCTCCTCCGTCAGCTGGATTCCCAGCCCAGACTGGGTCCCCTCCCCGGCCGGTTCCTCCTGGCCAAGGGCTGTCCCCCTTCATCCCTGCCTCTGTTGTCACCAGTGTTCACCATGACAACTTGGAGAACCAGCCCCCACCCTGGTCTCACCCCTGCGCGCAGCCTCCTGTGGGCTCCCTGGCTCTCGCTGGGTCCCCTCCCGCCTCTCGGGGCTCCATCCCTTCTCAGAACCTTATCGCTACTCTTCTGCTGCCCAGACATCTCCTGTCCTTCCCCCTCTGGCTCCCTGAGGCTCTCAGTGTCCGCATACCTCTCATCCCTGCCCTGCCCCTCAGCAACCCCACCCACAGGGCCTCCTCCCCCAGGCAGTCCTCTGGACCCTCCACTAAGGTGCCCTGCAGGCTCTTTGCACAGCTTCTCCACAGAGCAGGGGTCATGACTGTAGTTAATGATCATCGCTGGGATTTTTAATTACTGTCTGTCCCCTGAGAACCGTGAGCTGATTGTTCACCTCAGTATTCCCAGCCCCTAGCAGAATGTCCAGCCCATAACTGGGGCTCAAAAAATAATTAAATGATATGTAAAGCATATAGAGATGAGTACATCTGGAAAAGTGCCACACAGGAGCTAGCATGCAAAATGGGCTTTGAAAATGAACAAATATCAATAAGCAAAGATGAAAAGACAGAGGTTTCCAAGGAGAGGACTCCCCATGAACACAGGAATGGTGGTAGGAAAGTGTATGTCAACTTCAGGGACTCAAAGCTGCATGCATAGCTCAATAAAATATCTGTAACCTTTCTCCAAAAAAAAACTTATTAAACAAATGACTGTCCAGCTGGCTGGCTGGATAATTGGGTGGGTGTATAGATGGATGGATGGATGGATAGGTGGGTGGGTGGGTGGGTGGATGGATGGATGGATAGGCGGGTGGGCAGGTGCACGGGTGGATGGATGGATGGATGGATGAGTGAATGCATGAATGGATAGATGGGAGGGTGGGTGGGCGGATGGATGAATGGATGGATAGACAGGTGGGTGGGTGGATGGATGGATGGATGGATGAATGGATGGATGGATGGATAGATATGTGGGTGAATGGATAGATGGATGGATGAATGGATAGATGGGAAGGTGGGTGGGCGGATGGATGGATGGATGGATGAGTAGACAATGGGTTAAACAAAATCTCCTCTTATTAAAAAAGCAGAAACTGAGGCCAAGAGAGAAAGGGGGCCTGATAAAGATGGAAGCATTGAATTGAGGCTAAGGAAAGCTGTTTTAACTCCACACCATGCCCACTGTCTACCGTTGTGTCACCATTGCCTGTCTGCTGTGCTCCTCCCTGCTCTCAGGACCCCCGCCCCCTCCCCAGCATCTCCCCCTCATCACCCCCTCCACAGGTAGCTCCTTCCTTGCTAACTACTTTTTACCAAACCCGGAGCAGAAGTCCTGGGCAAGAGGGTGGCCAGGAGACAGGGCCTTTGTCCGAGCTCAGCCCAGGTGGGGCCTCCCGCCCCCACTCCCTCTGCTGTCTCTCTTAGTGACTTTTGTCCTTGGACTGTCTGTGTGATCAGAAGAGGTTTCATTCTTGGGCGCCGGTCGGCCATTAGGAAGAGGCAGACGCATTACCCTCTCAGCGCACAATGCTTGGCTGATTCAGTGATTCTGTTTCACCTGAAGGCTTCTCTGCAGCCGAGCCTCCCCTTCAGAGCAGGGCGGGCCCCATCTGTCGGGCAGTTTGCCCCAGCGTCTCCGGCCATTATGCCTCCGCTCGGAGGACTGGACGGTGCGTGTGCGAGCGAGCGAGCACCTGCGTCTGCTGAACTCTCTCCCCCTTGTCTCTTTATCACTCTTCTAGGGCTGAACAGAACTTGCTTTAAAGAATGATGTCAGATGTGTGCAAAACAGACCAATAAAACCTAATGCACTCGCTCCCTTTGTCTGCCTGACTCTCCTACGAACATTTCCCACTCAGAGAGCCACTTAAAACACATCAGCAGTAACTCCACAAAACAGCCACTTGTTGGCTAATTGTGCTAAGCAGCTGCCGGCAGGGCTGGGGGAGGGGAGGGAGGGGCTCTCTGGGAGGAGCCCCTCTGCTCCCAGCCAGAGCCCAGCTCCCGAGAAGGGTCCCTCCCCTGCCTCTGCTCCCCGAGGCTCCTGCCAGGAGTGCTCGCGGTGCTGGGGGCGGAGAAGAAAGCAGGCCTAGGGTCAGGAGGGCAGGATTCTCTGCCAGCTCCCCGCCAACTTGCCGTGGGACCCCGGCGGGCCACTGCCTGTCTCTAGGCCTCAGTTTCCCGGTACATCCCTTGAGCGGTTTGGACTGTGACTTCTAAGGTCTCATTCAGTTCCCAAAGGCTGCTTGCTGTAGCGCTCCAGGAGCCTTGGACAGACTCGGGTTCAAATTCTGGCTCTGCTGCAGACTGGCTGTGTGACGTGCGGCCTCAGCCTCTCTGAACAGTACTCTCCTCAGGAGGGAACAAGATAGTCACCGTGCCTGCCCTCATCAGGCACTGTGAGAATTCCATGGGGGGTACCTGTGTGGGTCTTGGAGCCGGTGAGCCCAGGCCCTCCCCCACCCTCAGGTGTTCGCAGTCTGAAGCGTGAGGGCTACTCAAGCCCATAGCAGAGCCCCCGGACCCAGTCTCAGGAATCAGAGCAGGTTAAGCAGAGACCTGAAGGATAAGAATCAAGCCAGCATAGGGTATGGGCAGAGGTGGATGGGATCACAGTTGATACTAATGGTATATGCAAAGGACCTGAGGCAGGGCTGAATAGAAGGACCAGAAAGGAACCTAGAGGAAAGGCTGGAGAAGTGCAGGAGCCCAGCCAGAAGGACACTTGCAGGCCAGGGTAACGAGCTTGGCTTTGTCCTGAGGGCAATAGGGAGTCATGGAAGGGATGAGAGCAACACGAGGGTCTCACTAGATTTCTCTTTTTCAAAGACCCCTCCCGGCTTCCACGTGAAGAAGGAGTTGAGGGGCAGGGGTCAAGAGCAGAAGCAGGAAGCTCTCCCTCTGCTGCTCCCACCACCCAAGCAGGCACCGGCTGGGGGGCTGAAGTGAAAGATCCTCCCTCAGATGGAAAGAGGGAGGAGCTGGTGTTCTCTGCTCCGGGGACCCCTCGCTCGCTGGCCCCACTGGTGTGGCCGCTGCCCACCCTGGAGAGGCAGGGGTTAAGCCCTGCAGCCTTGCAGATATCAGAGGATTACAGGTTTGCCGGTGGCCTGTCCCTTCGGTCACGCAGACACCGACGCACCCTGCTATCTCTGGGCTCAACTGTCATGCCAAGTACTGCATCAGGACTCCATTAGGAAGGCCAAGGCGGCGGCTCACAGCTGTCAGACCCGCGGTCCCAGGGTGGCAAGTCCTCACCCCGGGCGCCTGGGCTTGAGGACAGCTCTGTCCGCCAGCAGTGCTGTAACCTCCTCCTGCCCCTTGCCCGGAGGCGGGAGGGCCGTGGGCGCAGCTGGTACGCGTGGGTTCAGGGGTCTGAGTGGCTGGGGTGGAAGCCCACCTCCGCCGCTTCCTGCTCCTGGCCCTCGGATGCAATGCTGAAAGCCTCAGAGCCTTGACCCTCTCATCCGCGCGGTGACGGCGGGGACAATGCCCTCCCCAGAGGGGCACGCGGGGTCTCAACAAGACACTAGGCTCCAAGGAAGCCCCCGGCAGACTGCAGCTGCCGTCACGATTCTCTGCTCCCTCCGTCCCACCTTTGCGCGCTGCAAGGTGCGGGTTATTTTTATGGCCTCATCTTCCGCCTCTGCCAGTTTCCCTTTCGGCTTTGTCTTGGGAAGCTCAAAGTCAGAGTGAACCGTTGGTCAAAATAACTCACTCGTCCCAGGTTCCTGGTATAATTACCGCCCCCTCCATCGGCTGCTTCTGATGCCTCCTCTATTTTTTCTTTGAAAACTTTAACTGTCCTTTGTGTGAGTGACTTAAGGGGGGAAAAAAAAAAACCTTGCAAATGAACATAACTTAATTGCTTTTTCTGATTTTCAGTGTAACACGTGCTCATTATGAAAAACATCCAGACATTACAGAAAGGCAGAGGGAGGAGAAAAACCGTGCAAGGCTTTTGAAGCACGCTCAAGTTGTTTGTGGCAGAGTTGGAAGAAGGAGGCCCCCTGTTTACAGAACTGGGGTGCTCCTGCCTGCCCCCCAGCCCTCACTCATCCACGTCCTGCCCCCCACCGCCACGCCCAGCCCAGGTTCTTGCTCCCCCAAAGGCTCCCTAGACCCTTGCAGCCCAGGGCACTCTCTCCTTGCTCTGAGCTCAGCTCTTCATTTCAACAAACATTTTTCGTGCATCTGTTTTGGGCCAAGATACAGGATCCAGACGAATGACTCACCCCTCCTGCCTGTGATTAACTAGTGTTGCATTATTTTATTGGCCCACATCTATGCTTTTCCTCCCCTGCCTGGACTGTCACCTCCTTGAGGGCAGATCCACAGCTTCCGTCTCTGCAGCCCCGTCCGCAGCATCTGTTGTTTCTGATGGGACTTCGCGGGCACCTGCAGGAAGGGTGGCTGCTGTGGATGGTACGTGCTGGACGCCAGGCCAACCCTTTGCACATGTGATCTCATCGACTCTCACATCGACCGTGGAAGGTGGGTCTTGTTACTACTCCCGCTTTGCAGATGAGGAAACTGAGTTCAGACAGGTTAGGAAGCTTGCCCAAGGAAGCACAGCTGTTGAGCTGAGAGCCAGGATTTGAACCCTCATCTCAGAGGCTGAGGCCTGAGCTCCAAGCTCCTACGCGGGGGGATTGCCTCTTTGTCCAACTCAGTGATCACACAGGGCAGGTGACAAACGCTCTCAGCAAGATAAGCCCGGAACAGGAAGGACCGTGCTGTCATCCATAGCAGGCCAGGAAGATTCCCTGGAGGAGGTGATGCTTGACTGAATTTTGAAGGATGCATAGGAGTTGGCCAGGTGGAAAACGGGCAGAAAGCATTGCGAGAGGAGGAAACGGTCTGTGGGATGGGCCAAAGTTGTGAGTCAGTCGGGCCCATGGGCCATCCTAAGTGGCACAGGGCGCAGGTGGGGCCAGGCTGGGAGGTGAGGTGAGTGGGCGGTCAGCTGGCCGCACTGTGACACACCTTATGCACTCTGTGCAGGCATTTGGGCTTGAGCTTTAGGCCAGTGGTTCAGAACGAGCTCCCTGGAACGCTGCAGCTTCCTCAGAGACTCCCCGGCAACCTGGAGAATGATAAACCAAAGGAGGTGGCCCCAGCCGGCCCGTGCCCAGCCACACCCTGGGCTCAGACAGGGAAGCTGCACTTCCATTGGCTGTATGGTAGATTTTCGGTGTAAGATTTCATTTGAAAGGCTCTCCAGCAAACGTGTCTGAAACTGCTCCTGCAGGCGGGAGGGGGGAAGTCTTCAGCCGGGAGTGACACGACAAGATTTTTAAGATTGTTTGTTCTTCAAAAACCCTGGCTGAGCCCCACCCCCCAGCCTCCCTGCCCCAGGCTCTCAGGAGGGTGCCCTCACCAGCTCCTGTCTTGGATGCTGTGTCCTTGGCCTGGGGACAGCATCCTTGGGTCCTCATCCCAGCTCCACCTATAACCTGCACAGTGCCCCCTGTCTGGGTTCCAGAATTCTGGCCCTTGGCCTTGGACCAGATCTGTGCTAATGGCCACAGGCCGGACATAAACTCACCCTACCCAGCTCTCTTAAGAGCGGATGCCCCCTCCTGATGGGGCAGTGGCAGGCTAAGGCAGAGCCGCCCAGATGGGAAAAAGACCCACGCTAACCCCAGCAGCCACCGCCAGCACCAGCGCCCTGCACTTCTCTGTGCCAAGCACCCCACACAGAGTGTCTCGTTGAATGTTTGCAACCACCCATTTTACAGGTGAACAAACTGTGGCTCAGCACTGAGGTCAGCTGCCAAAGACACACAGCAGCTAAACAGTGGAGCCAGGACATGGAGCCAGGACATGAACCCAGGGCCTGTGGCTCCGGAGCCTGCATTCCCAACCACCCTTCCGGAGGGCGCTTCCCAGCTGAAGGCGAGGGCCACAGGCCTGCAGCAGCCGTGAACGCCCACCTGAGGCCCTCCTGGCTGTGGGGCTTCATGTGCACCATTGTGAGCGCCCACCAGCTCAGGCAGGCCGGGGCTTTTCCAAGGAAGAGGGAGGGTGGAGGCTGTGCTGGAGGAAGGGAAAGGAGCAGGTGTTAATTCTGGAGTGTGGACAGCTCGGAGCTGGGGTCTGGTCCTGCCTGGTTCCCACCTTCAGGCACTCCTGGCTCCACCGTGGGGGCCCTGGGACCCGGGGGCTGAGACCCACAGACTGGCCAAGTCCCCCGCTCTGGGTTCCTCCCCAGCTCTGAGGCAACCCAATGGATGTCTACTGGGGCCCCCTGCCCTTGATGGCGGGCAGTCACTTTCAGTCCTGGGATGCGGTACTGGAGGCTGCCCAGGACATCTGTGCCGGGGTGGGGGCGATAGAAGTGAGGGGGTGCGGAGGTCTCCTGCTCTGCCTCTGGGGTCTGCCTCCCCTCACAGCGACTCTAGCAGGAGCCCTGGTCCCATCCCCAGCTCCCACCGCACAGTCACTCACACCGCATCTATGGGTTTTGTGGCCTTTCCTGGAGATGGTTTGGCCAGGGGGTCCCAGAGAGGCCTGTGCACCCCCACGTCTCTGCCCCTCACCCCCACCCCTGGAAGACCTCCACATTCTTCTTCCTCCGCCCTACGGGGCGCCTCCTGACGTCCTGGGCCCTGCCAGAGCTCCCTTAGCCCCAGCACAAGACGGAAGGCGCTGCGTGGTTTGACACGCTGCCTCCGGTCAGTCAGGCCCTGCAGCTCACTAGTTTGCAGTCAGGAGGTTGGACTAAGCCGAGAGTTACCCACATGGGCACCACGGCCGAGGCATCTGCTCCGCTCTCCAGGAGCCACTCTGCCTCACAGCTCTGCGCTCTCTACAAAGGAGGTGGCTGCTGGCGCGCTTCCGGAATATTCTCTCTGCACAAGGAGTCCATTGATTTTCCCAGGTTTTTCACATTTTTCTTTTTAAAGGGAAAAAATCCTTTAAACGCTTTTTCTAGTGGAATGTTCATTTTGAGTTGTGTTCCCCGGATATGGCAAGTTTACATAAAGTCGATAATTCTGTTAATAACCGCCCATTT
Organism: Equus quagga; assembly: GCF_021613505.1. Classification (NCBI taxonomy): domain Eukaryota; kingdom Metazoa; phylum Chordata; class Mammalia; order Perissodactyla; family Equidae; genus Equus; species Equus quagga. Next base: position 90,991,225 of record NC_060267.1, read on the forward strand.
TCAGTTATCATGAAAAATAGCCACTGTGTTTATGCAACTACAGCTCACAGGACTGTGAGAAGAGGAGGCTAGGACAGCGACTTCGGCAGTTTTATTTTTCTTTTTTGGTGAGGAAGATTGGCCCTGAGCTAACATCTGTGCCAATCTACCTCTATTTTGTATGGGGGACCTTCCACAGCATGGCTTGATGAGCGGGGTGTAGGTCCACACCCGGGATCCAAACCCACAAATCCCAGGCTGCTGAAGCAGAGTGCACGATCTGAACCACTGTGCCACTGGGCCTGCCCCTGCAATTTTTCATTGATTTGTTCATTCAGCAAGTACAAGTTGAGCTCCTGTTGTGTGCTGGGCCCTGGCCTGTGTGCTGGGGCTATAACTCTGAAAAATGCAGATGAAGACCCTGGCCTCGGGAACTCACAAGCTGGTGGGGGAATTAGCTTCTGGATGGGGCAAGCCCCGCATAGGGAGGGCAGGAAGTGGGGCAGCTCACAGCCTTGGGGAGATGAGGAGAGCCTCCCTGAGGAGGTTACACCTGGCTAAGCCCTGGAGGAGAAGGAATGTTAACCATATCAGGAGGAAGGGAAGGGCGTTCTGGGCAGAGGGAATAGCATGTGTGAAGGCTGGGAGGTAAGAGAACACTGGACCTTACACTGGGGAACAGAAGGATCAGCGTGGCTGGAGGAAAGCACTCAGTCAGGGTGAAGGGGCTCACGATAGACAGGAGAGAGATGAGGCAGAAGATGAAGGTCAGGATCAGGCCTTGCAGGACCCTTGGGCCGAGTTCAGGAGTGTGGAGGCCACTGAGGAGGATTATGCAAAGGAATGGCCCAATCTGATGAGCGCTGAGAAAAATCTTTGGGATCTGGCTTCAGAAGGGCCTGAGTTCCAGGCCCGGTTCTGCCACTAACTGAGTGACCTTGGGTGCCTTGCTCAGGCTCTCAGAACCTCAGTTTCCCCGGCTGTAAGACGAGGACAATCATAGTTTCCACCACCGAGAGATGGGGAAGAGTCAGCGGGGCACGGCCAGCCCAGCGCCCCACGAGGCTCGGCGGATGGTGGCTGCCGGGGGAGGCTTCTTGTCTGATTGGATCACCGCCACATCTTCTCACCTGGAAAGTAACAGACGCTCAGGAAATACATGTCGAGCGAAGGCGAAGTGGACGGTGGACAGGAGGAACAAGCAGGGGTCAGCCCGGGAGCCCTCTTGCCAGTGAAGGCGAGAGATGAGAAAAATCACTAAATCAATAGTCAAAATGCTACACGCAGGCACAGTTTAGTGACTGACATGCACCCTCTCTGCCTTACAGGTGAGGGTGCTGAGGCTCGCCGGGGGTCAATAGACTGCCCAAGGTCACCCGGAGAGAGAGCACGGAGGCTGGAATTTGCATCCAGGCCGCTGACTCTGAAGTCTTTGAAGCACACCCACGATGCCAGGACGTCATGTTCCACCTGGACGGTACTCGCCCTGTTGGCCGCCCACATGTGGCTAAGCTACACGCAGGCGTAGGAGGGGGCTGGCGGGCACAGAATTCAGTGTCCCAGAAAGGGCCTGATCCCAAGGGCCTTCAGTCTGTCAACAGCTATTTATCAAACACCTAATGTGTACATTGCCCTGCACATGCACCAATGATCAGGAAACACACAGTGGGCCCACACGGGGCTTTCAGGTGCAGGTGACAGATCTCGTGGAGGACGGGGCAAGCAAGCTGACAGTCACTGGCGGCTATTGGTACACTTACTTCTGTGTCCATTTCCCTCACCTGGGACCCACTGTGCCCAGCAACTGAAGGGTTAAGGCCTGCCCAGCCTAGGGGCCTGCAGGACCCTGCTGCGGGGCTGCAGCCAGCACCCACTCCGATAGGTTGTACCTGCTCCATGCAGCGGTTCGGTATTTTGTATATTACCCCCACGTGCAGGGGCTGCGAGAGCTTTGAGTGGGGCCTGGCCTGGTGGGGGGGCGTCCGGGAGAGGGAGCCGGGAAGGCTCCTCGAGGAGGGGACGTTTCAGTGCTACCTGAGGCTGACTGCGAGTTGGGTGGGTGAAGAGAGAATGGCAGGGAGCAGCCAGGAGGAAGAAGCTGCAGCTGCAGAGGCCCAGGGCAGGAAGGAGCCGATGACAGAGCTGGAGGGAAGGGGAGGGCTGGACCCTCAGGGCCTTGTGGGCCAAGGGCAGAGATTTGGGTTTTATCCCCAAGCTAACGAGGCAGAAGAGGTTCCAGGTAAGGGAGGGGCCTGGCTTGGTGGGAGGGGCCAGAGGGGGCAGGGAGCGGAGTGGGAAGGGAGGCTGTGGCCTGGTCCAGGGCAGAAGTGGTGAGGATGGCCCAGACCGAAGCCATGGAAGTGGGATGGAGAGAGAGAGGGGATGAATGAGAGGTGACAGGCCCTCCTCCCCAACTTGTCCCCACCCGTTGGGGTCCTGGGGCCTGATGGTCAGACACCATTCCTTGGAGCCCCAGAGTCGCCCAAAGAGACCTTTCTGGAGCCTGCTGCAGGTTCCGAGGCTCCGATGTCTCGCCTGGCAGAGCGAGCAGGTGTGAGCGCAGCAGCCTCCAGGCACAGCTCCCCGGAGCGCCAATTCTGAAAATGACAAACGGAGAGATCCAATAAGAAGGTTGGAAAATGGGCACCTCTGCGCCTCCCTGTGTCTATTGCAGGGTTTGGAAATAGCTGAGATGAAAGGAGAGCCGCAAGGAGGAGGTGCCCGCTGGGCAGGCGAGAGGCCTAAAGGAGCTGCTGCTACTGGCGCAGCGAGCAGGAGGCCGAGGAGAGAGAGAATGAGACCCAGGAGAGGAGGGGGGCAGTGAAGTCAGGGAACAGCAAGGACACGTTCGCCCAGAACGTGGAAAAGACAAACATCAAAATGGACACACACAAAAAGACAGTTGTGGTGTGGCCTAAGACTGTGCAGAGTGAGAGAGTGTGTGTGTGTGTGGGTGGGTGGGTGGGGTGTGTGATGCAGGCTTTCAGCAGCAATTTGAAAGCCTCCGGCCCCTTAGCCCATCCGAACACCACCTTCTCTCTTCACCAGCCCCCCCACCACAAAAAAAAAAAAAAGAGAGAGAGAGAGCAAGAGAAGGAAGGAAAACAAAATATCTACAGTTGTCGAGACAAGAGGAGAAAAATAGAGGCAAACATCCGTAATTTTCTCTGTGGGGCTTTGCGGTAATTGAGCCATTTGGATAAAAATAAAGGCAGCAGGCCCCTTAGGTAAGAGGAGCTTTTGCAATCTCAGAAGCTTGAATTATGCGTCTTGTGTCACTTGAAATCCCCCGGGCTCCCCCTCCCACAGGCGACCCAAACCACTTTCCCTTTTCTTATTATTTTTTTAAGTACCCTGTCAAATGTCATCTGTAGAGCTGAGAATTTCAGCTGTCACAACTAATTTCAATTTTTCCATGTGCTTCTCCCCTCTTGGTGTCCTGGGGGAGGGGCCTGGCTGAGCCCCCTCTCCCTCCCTCTTGCATCTGCTCACTCTTTTTATTTATCATTATTGTTAGTATTTCAAAACCAGATTTACATCATAAATTTGTTTGGGGAGTATTTAAGGACCGTGGTTTGCTACTCTGGGAGGCTGGGCCTGGCCCTGTTGGTTTCCAGCTTCCCTCCCCCCACAACCCCCACCTACACCACCCGGAGCCCCCAGGACTCCCACCACTCTCTTCTTGGTCCCCCACTACCGACTCCGACCATCCACTGGGGAAAATGCAGACCTCAGACACAACATCGATTCTTGAGGTTCTGTCACAACCACGGGTACTGCACGTCTCCCCAAGGGGGGAGCTCTTGGTAGATGGAGGACAGAAGGGCAAAGGGTCACTGATTTGGGCCACTACCCACTCTTCTGCATCTTTCTCATCTTTTCCCTCATCTTTCTTTCCTTTGCAATTCATGCATTAATTCAACGGGCATCGATCCTGGGCCACCTCCTTTGTGCCCGACCTGCCAGGGGGCTGCGCACACCAGGACGAGTAAGGTACAACCCTTGCCCTTGAGGAGATGACTACCTAGCAGCGTCGGGGACACAAAGAGGCACTTGGATTGGTCCAAGGCATTTGATGTGCTGGCCGGTGGCTGTGCAAGGACAGTGGGGCACAGCGGAGGGAGGTCACTTTTAGCTCACCTATGGTGAGGACTTTGCCAAGGAGCAGTGCTTGAGCGGGCTCCTCGAAGCAAACGGAAGCTTGCCTGCTGGACAACTGTGGGAAGGGAGTTCTAGGCGGAGGTCACCGCATGGACAAAGGCTGGTGTCATGAGTTGAATTGTGTCCCTCTAAAATTCGTATGCTGAAGTCCTAACCCGCAGCACCTCAGAATTCGACCTTATTTGAAAACAGGATCATTGCAGATGTAATGAGTTAAGATGAGGCCATACTGGAGTAGGAGAGGACCCTAATCCCATACGACTGGACAGAGACACACACGGGGCGGGGGGAGGCATCTTCAAGGGCAGATGAAGGCGGAGATTGGAATGATGCTTCTACAAGCCAAAGAACCCCGACAAGCGCCAGCAAGCCAGCTCAAGCTGCGGGGGAGCATAGAACAGGTTCTCCCTCACAGCCCACAGAAGGAACCAACCCCGCAGATAGCTTCATCTCAGACTTCTAGACTCCAGAACCGTGAGACAGTAAATTTCTGCCACTTAAGCCGCCCCACCTGTGGCACTTTATGCCGCAGCCCTGGGAACCCAATGCGTGTGGAGACATGAAGCAGCACGTTCTGAGAGGCGCGGGTAATTCAGCAGGCAGGGTGCTTGGGGTTGGAAAGGGGTGGGGCTGGAGTGGAGCAGGGCCACATCCTGCAGAACGGGGGACACTGTGCGGAGGGAAGTGGGGAGTCAGGGAGGGCACGGGAGCCCCTTAAGCAGGAAGGAGAGGGGAGGGGACGTGCTTCGTGAAATGCCCACCCTGGTTACAGAGGAAGCACCAGAGGGGCAAGGCTTCTTTTTCCTCCCATTCCCTCGCTCTCCCCTCCCCTCTGCATGCACGGTGGGGGGCCAGGCCTGGCTTTACTCATCAGTGGGTTCTAGGCCCCGGAAAGGACCTGTCCCTCAACGGCCACAACCAGTTTGTTGAGAGAAGAAACAGGTCAACCAGCGCTTGGTTCCTCAGCTCTTCCCCCGCTGGCCCCCTTGGTTACAGAACACTCTTTAAATAAGGGAGCTGAGCGACAGTGTGTCCCCTCTGGGACACCCCTCACTGTGCAGCCCGTGTGTGAGAGCAGAGGCTGTAGAAAGAGAAGTGGTCACTTGGGGGCCGGTGTCACCCAGTGAGGACCATTGTAGATGCGGCAGAGGCCAGGCCCCTATTTCTCAATCCCCTCTCTTCCTTCTTGGTCCTCCCAGGTTCCCAAAGTGAGCTGCTCAATTTTCTCCTGTGTTGTCCTGCCTTCCTCTCCTGCCCCTGCTGTTCCTGGGAGAGAGCAGGGAAGGGCCTGGGAAAGAACCCTTCTCCACGAGTGGGAGGGCCTGAGGCACAGAGAGGTTACATGAGCTGCCCAAAGTCACACAGCTGGTAAGAGGCAGAGTCGGGGAGTGGAACCCAGGAAGTTTGGGCCAGAGCCCTTGCTCTCAACACCTGTACAGCCCCCATGAGGGCCCTGGTGGGCACTCAATACCTATTTGCTTAATTCAGTGCTCACTCCCAGAAAGGCAGTGTAGCCTGCTGGTTGAGGGCATGCTCCCTGCAGTCAGAGTGCCCGCAGCTGAATCCCAGCTCTACCCCCTCCCAGCTGAGCCACTGGACCACTCAGAGCTCTGATTCTCTCAGCGAAGTATTAAAAAACTAATGGTTCCTACCGCTAGTGGCAAGTACTGGCTGCTGTCCACCAAACAGTTTCCCTTCTGCCATCAGGCACAGGGCTAGACTACATTTCCCAGGCTCCCCTGCAGGCACCACGTGACTGAGCTCTGGCCAATGGAATATGGGAGGAAGTGAAGTCACCGCTCCTATGGCTGGCTCCTAAAATGTGCTGTGCCATTCTTCCTGCTCTCCCCCCCCCCCCCCCCCGGGCCACGAGGGACTGTGTGGAGCAGAGTCCCCCCCTGCACCCCGCCCACTGCTCCCTCCCCCGACACTGGGCTGTGATACGAGCAGGAATTGAGCTCTTATTGTGGGGTTATGTGTTTAGAAGTTCTGGTCTGTGAGCACGCTCCCCATTGGGCTCACAACGAGGCCAAAGGGTGAATCTCTCCCAATATGCTGGGCACAGGGCTTATGCTTCATAAGCACTGGGTACCGGTTTATCACCATTGTTCCAGAGCTCCCTCCCACTACAGTGTGAGCTCCTGGGGCCCAGCGCATCCTGGGTCTGCTAAATCCATGCAGGGTGTCTGGTGTGCCTGTGTCTGGCGTTTGGGTCGGGGTTCCCATCCCAGGCCTTCAGCCTCCAAGAGCTGGGCTCCCTGTTGTTCTGTCAGGGGTACAGCAGGCTGGTGGCCCCTGGCTTCTGTAGCCTTCCTGCTCCCTCTAGCTGTAGGCTAAGCCCTGCCCCCACCCACAGTGAGAAGGATGTGTCAGCACCCACCGCGGGGATCCCCTGGCCTGTGGCCTGCCTCTGACCCTGGCTTCAGAGTTCTTATGCAGGGGGGTAAGGAGCCCTCCTAGTATTTGGCTTCAGAGGGCCCAAGAACTCCCTAAGTCACATGCCATAACCTGGGCAAAGCTATGCTGCCTCCTCCCTCTGAATGTCTATGCAAGGGGCGCCAGTGTCACACAGCATGGCACCTGCGGGCCAGCCCCGCCTTCCTAATATTTAGGAGCTGTTAAGGGAGCTGTGTGAGTTTGGACATGGACCTTAACCTCTCTGAGCCTCGGCGTCCTGCTTTGCTGCTCCTAGGCCCAGCCTGCTGGTTATGGTGCAGAGAGTAAGTGCTCAACCAACGTTATAGGGTCAAGGCTCCGCCCACCCTTCTCATCCCAACAGAAACTAGGGGGATGAGTTTCAAGTGCTGAGGAACTGCTTCTGAGACAAGGTCGCCACGGGCAGCATCGGGGCAGACCCGGGGGAGCCAGCCCCACCAAGCCTCGCACTCTGTGCCGGGGCTGCAAGTCATTCGGCTGGGAAATCGCTTGTCCACAAGCCCGAGCCCGCTCACGGAGCTGTGCTACCATGAGGGAAATTGCCCTAAATGTGAATCCGCGGCCGAGCCCAGGGAGAGCGATTTCGATGCTCAGGAGCAGACAGCGGTGGCCCTTCCGTGCACAATGTTTTCAGCTCGTCTGCCTTCCAATCACTCCTAAATAATATGTTTTGTTTGGTGTGACTGCTCACAGGGGCCCTGCTCCACCCGGCACTGGCAGCCGCAGCACAACATTTAAAGTCACATCTGCTTTTCATTTGTAATGAACACGATGGGTTTTAGGTTCCCACAGCCCAATTGCCCGGCACTGAGGAGCGGCTCTCTCCAGGATCACCTTGGGCCACTGACAGGCTTGTCACTGAGCAGACACCAGCAGGGCTCAGAGGCTTCAGCAAGGGGTGGACGAGGGTAGCCAGGTGGCTGGGAAGCGGTGTTTCTGGGTTCGGTTGCTGACGCTCCCACTCGCTGGCTATGTGACTCAGGCAGGTCGTTGACCTCTCAGAGCCTCATTTCCTCATCTGGAAGAGAAGATAAGGTCCTTGTCAACCAATGGTTCCTCTAGTCCTGATTTCCCCAGCAAGGAACCAGTAGGCAGCGTTCTTGGTTTGCCATGCCCCCCTGCCCGTGACAACGGCTTCAAAAGTCAGCTTCTAAATGAGTGCACTCGTGTTCATAGCAGCATTATTCACAACAGCCAAAAGGTGGAAACTCAAGTGCCCACTGATGGATGGATGCATAAGCAAAATGTGGTCTATCCATACAATGGAATATTATTCAATCTTAAAAAAGAAGGAAATTCAGAAACCTGCTCCTACACGGATGAAGCTTGAGGACATTATGCTAAGTGAAATAAGCCAAACACAGAAGGACAAATATTGTATGATTCCACTTATATGAGGCCCCTAGAGTAATAAAATTAATACAGACAGAAAGTCAAACGGTGGTTGCCAGAGGCTGAGGGAAAGGAAGAATGGGGAGTTCATGTTTAATGGAGACAGAGTAGCAGCTTTGCAAGATGAAAAAATTCTACAGGTGGATGGTGGTGACGCTTACCCAACGTGACTGTATTTAGTGCCCCTGAACTGTACAGTGCCATGGGTAAAGTGGTGAATTTTATGTTATGTACATTTTACCACAATTTTTTTTTAAATTTGTGAATTAAAAAGAAAAAATGGCTTCTAAAAAAACCAACCTGAAAAGGAAGAAAAGAGAACAACAAATACACACCATCAGGAATGGTGTATAACCAAGGAGGAGATTTCAAAAATTAGTAGCAAACTCCATGTATAGATCTAGGCTAATAATATCAAAAATATGGATGAAACGAATGATGTGCAATTTCCAAGAAATTGTAAAATTACTAAAATTGACTTTAAAAGAAGTAGAAAACCAAATAATGCATTAACTGTGGAAGAGGTAGACAGCTTTCTCAAAGAATTCCCTCCCAAAGAAAGTCCCCAGGCCCTGATCGTTTTATGTCTGGATTATTTCAGACCTTCATGAAACAGGCAATCCCAAGATTCAGACTCTTCCACAGCAGAGAAAGGAATGGAAGTTTCCCAATTTGTCCTATGAAATTCGCATAACCTTCTTGCCAAGCAGTAACACAGACAGCACAGAAAAAGACAACTTCTCTTATGAATATAGATGCAAAAGTCATGAATTAAATCCTGGTGATTTTAATCCACCCGTATATTATTTTCACAAAATCAGAGGTCGGCACCAGCCACTTCTAACTTTCCTTAATAACTTGCCATGTGTGTAAATCAGGAATTCATCTTAAAAAAAAACCAAAAGATGTTTCAGTACTTTTATGTAGGAAGCAGGGGAGGAATATAAACATGCGACCTGTGTAGTTTCCATGATAGTCCATCTCACGTAGAAGCAGGTGCTGTGTGGAGGTCCCGAACTGTTCAGAGATAAAGACAAGGCCGCCAAAATAAACCAGAAAATGGACTTATAGACTTGCCTTGTTGTGAGCGTTAAATGTTAAGACCTCCAGGGAAAAGGAGGAGGTTGTGTGGACGGGGCTGTCACAGAGAAGTCAATTTATTTACTTAATTGGGCACTCACTCTTCTTTCCCTGGAAATAATTCCTTACAGTGCATCAGGCACTGTTCCAGGCACACGGCTACAGTGTGAAAAGACAGGCAGAGCCCCTGCCCTCACAGGGCTCCCAGCTGGGTGCCAGAGTCGGGGCCCTGGGACCGGGCACTGAGAGGGTTCTCAGAGACTGAAGCCCCCACTCCCAGCCCATCAGGAGGCTCCAGTTTGGTTGGGGAGACAAACATGGAAGTGAATATGCAAAGCACATCTTGAATGTGACCTTGGTCTGCTTCCTGCTTTCATGACCCTGGGCAGGATTTGGAACCGTCACAGACTGCCAAGGACGGGAAGTTCCGGGATGCATCGGTGGACAGGGTGGTCCTTGGCTGTAGACTTGTGGCCCCACACATGCAACATGTAGATGTCAGAGAAAAAGTCCAGCCTGAGTCTGGGGCCTCTCATTGTCCCCCTGGGAGCCTAAAAGCAGGTCTGGGCTCCGCGGAGACAGGGAGCGCAGAGCTCAAGTCCCAACTCCACCACCGGGCAGCCACTGTCTGGCCAGTCCCTACCCACGCAGGCTTGCTCTGTCTGCCTGGGGGAGCACGCTTGGCCTGCACGAGAGGCAAACTTAGAAACCAATGAGGGGCGGGAGGTAGAGCGGTGCTGAGGTGTTCCCCACACAGTTGGTCAGAGGACCTCCAGAAAAATGAAGCCCCAGTTGCACCGTCCCAGTGACTATTGCTGCAGAACAAACCACCCCAAAACTCAGTGGCACAAAACAACCATTTTCTTTTTTTTTGAAGTTTCAGTCTTTATTTAAATTTCACCAGTTCTTTTTGTTTGTTTGTTTGTTTTTGAGGAAGATTAGCCCTGAGCTAACTACTGCCTATCCTCCTCTTTTTGCTGAGGAAGACTGGCCCTGAGCCAACATCCGTGCCCATCTTCCTCTACTTTCTATGTGGGACGCCTACCACAGCATGGCTTGCCAAGCAGCGCCATGTCCGCACCCGGCATCCGAACTGGCGAACCCCTTGCCGCCGAGAAATGTGCGAACTTAACCACTGCACCACCGGGCCGTCCCCACAAAACAACCATTTTCTAATGCCTGCAGAGGCACAGCTCAGCTGGGGCGGCCGACTGAAGCGTCTACACGTGGCTTCTCCATGGACCTTCGGCTTCCTCACCGCAGGGCAGCCTCGGGGTAGTCAGACTTTCTACGTGGTAGCTCAGGGCTCCAAAAGCAAGTATCCCAGCGGGCCAGGCAGGAAGCCGCATTGCCTTTCATGAGCTCACCTCAGAAGTCACCTAGTGTCACTTCTGCCTTGCAGATTGGCGACCTAGTCACGAGCCCACACAGCTTCAAGGGAAGGGGGCATAGACCACACTTCTTCATCAAAATCAGTGGCCATGTTTAACACCACCCAGCCCAGCTGCTCGGGGGTCCTCTATCAGCTCTCCTACCCCCTCGTCTCGGTGTCCCCTCCCCAACACTGCTTGCAGGTCCTTGTCTTGGGCCGTGCTTCCAGGGGAACTCAGCTACTTACCAACTGTGTCTGTCCCCGAGCCTCCGCAAGCCTCAGTTTCCTCATCTGTAAGTGTGGATGCTAATGGACTCTCCTCCCAGACTCAGGCTGAGGCTTAAACAAGACAGGGAGTGTAAAGTACGAGAGGCAGCGCGTCTGGCATGGAGGATCTCTTCTGTGGACGTTAACAAGTATTTTTATGAGCTCGGCCAGAGGCAGCCCTTTTGCCCCCGGCCCCACTCAAAAGAAACTGATGATGCCCCGCCAGTGGTCCTGGGTCCCGACTCCCTCCTGCAGCTGCCTGGCCCCTCCCTTGAGAATGACGGTATGTGGCCCACCCCGAGGGAGGGGAGGGCTATGGCAGCCTGTGAACAACTGCATTTCCCAAAGATGGCTGCAACAGCGTCTCCCATCCCAGTGCACGTCACAAGGTGACTGTCACTGCTCCCATCAGCAAGCGCTGCCTGTGTCCCCATCCCTTGCATCTGAGTGGGTTTTTGTTACAGAACCAAAAGACAAGGGCCATGGTGATTTCCCAGGCAGGTTCAAAAAGTAGGTGCAGAGGCTACTTTCTTCCTGGGTTGCCTGTTCTTGACGGCTGCAGCCACTGTGTGAGCAGTCCAGGCTGCCACGCTGTGCGGAAGCCCGATCCAGCCCTGTGGAGAGACCACATGGAGAGGACCTGAGACTTCATGAGGAGAGAGGACGTTCAGTTAGCCCCCAGCGGGCCCAGACCCACCCCCGCCCCCAACGGCGGCTTCTGCCCCCACCTCAGCTGTTCCAGCCCGTCATCTTCTGACTTCGGCCGCATGCAGGAGAGACCTCCCAACCAGAAACACCCAGATGAGCCCTCCCCAAACCCCTGAGCTGCGTGCAAATTACGAGCAAAGCCAAATGGCTGTGGGAAAGTGGTGAGGTTCGAGCGGTTGGTATTTAGTGAGAGTAACCAGAACACGGCTTAAGGGGCCATTCTCTAGCAGGGAAACTGGTTAACAAAACCTTCTCCCCTCAGCTGGCTGCCTTCTCTCGCTGAAGGTCAGGCCTGCAGGAAGTGACGGGAGGTCAGCCCTCATAAGCTGTGGTTTCCCAGCCCGGCACCTCAATGCTGTATGGTCCCTAAAAGCACGGCTTCATGGCCTCCAAAGGCTTAAAGTGTGCTGGCTCATTTGACACCCCTATAATCTCTTGGTAAGAGCCGGACAGCAGGGCTTAGCAACCTGGACCGCCTCCATCCAGGCTTTCCAAAGAGAACGGCCTCAGCCCATTGGTGCTCCTGTGCAATTGATGGGGATGCTGCTCAGAGTTAGGCATTGGCAGATCTGCCCGTTTCTCTTGAAGGATGATGTTACATGTCTGGGCCTTGGCCTGGACCAACCTGCCCTCAGGGCACCTCCACCCATTCTCAGGTCCCTCAGGTGGCAGAGGCAGGCCTGGCTGGGACAGGAGCACCTTCCTGCTTCGTGCTGTCCTCGCCTTGCTTTCTGCCGCAGAGTGGACGTGCTCACAGAGTGGAAGTGTCTCAGTCCTGGTGCCCTGCTCTGGGCCCTGTTGGAGATGCAAATCGTCATCACAGGCACTTCTAAGCATCCTCTTGCCATCTGCTAGAGCGCCCGGGACACAGCCCACATGCATTCCATAGAATAGCCCTGTGCATGCCCGTTCTCCAGAGGAGGACACTGGGCTCAGTCAGAGACTGAGGGGACTTGCTCCAGGTGACTCAGTTACTAAGTGGCGGAGCTGGGATTGGGGCCAGATCTGACTCCAAAGTCTGCGCTCCTAGCCACCGGGCAGCCCTGCCACAGCCGAGGCGGGACATCTGGCAGAGGTACCCAGCCGTGCCCAGGACCCTTGGGGTTCTTGAGGTTTCACCCCACTAGAGCTCCCAGCACCTCTTTTCTCTGCCCTCTCTCCCTTTCCCCTCCTTCTTCCTCCTTCCATCCCCCACTCCCACCACCCTCCTCACATTCTTGGAAGGTAAGGGAGTCCAAGTCGGCAGGGGAGACATTTTACCAGATGACATGACATTGTAGTTAAAAGTTGAGGCTGTGAGTCCAACAGCCATGGCCTTGAAATCCTGCTCTGCAACGTGCTAACCTCGGACAGGTCCCTTGAGCTCTCTGCACCTCAGCTTCCTCGTCTGTCAAATGGGAATAACTAATAGTACCCATCTCATGCGGTCATAAGGCTCCAATCAGATCACATAGATAAACGGGTTAACGGGAGGCTCCCCCGGCTCAACAAATATGACCTGACATCATCATCACCACCATTACTTGTAGGGATGGGAGGCAAACGATACCACTCAGCAAATGCTAATTTCTATCCCTCCTTTATGTGACCTATATTTTTCACCCCATTTAATATCTTCACTATGCACTAAAGAATAAAGTCGTTTTTAAAATTGCCCTGAGCTAACTGCTGCCAATCCTCCTCTTTTTGCTGAGGAAGACTGGCCCTGAGCTAACATCCATGTCCATCTTCCTTTACTTTATACGTGGGACACCTGCCACAGCATGGCGTGCCAAGCGGTGCCATGTCCACACCGGGATCTGAACCGGCGAACCCCAGGCTGCCGAAGCAGAACATGCGAACTTAACTGCTGTGCCATAGGGCTGGCTCCTAAAATTGATTTTTTTTGTTGAGGTGACATATATAAATTTCAGGTGTCCATCATCATATTTTGACTTCTGTGTAGACTTCATCACGTTCCCCACCTGAAGACTAACTACCATGAGAAAGGCACAGACACACAACACTTGTTTAAAAAATTAACATGATAGGTAAGACTACCGTCTCTCTTTTTTTTTTTTTTAAAGACTTCATTTTTCCTTTTTCTCCCCAAAGTCCCCCGGTGCATAGTTGTGTATTTTCAGTTGTGGGTCCTTCTGGTTGTGGCATGTGGGACGCCGCCTCAGCATGGCCTGATGAGCGGCGCCATGTCTACGCCCAGGATTCAAACTGGCGAAACCCTGGGCCACTGAAGTGGAGCACATGAACTTAACCACTCCGCCACGGGGCCGGCCCCTACAGTCTCTTTTGACTCTGTCCTGCAGGCTCTCCCTCTCTGCCTCCCTCCCCCCACTCTCCGGAGGTAACCGCTGTGATCATGGGCTGTACCTGCCTCAAATCTGTGCATTTGCAACACAGGCACTTATCGTTTGAAATAAACTGAGCGGTTTGTGTATGCGAAGCATTTGATTTGTTTTTACGTAAACGGGTCAGACTGATCATATCCTTCTTCCACTTGCTTTTTTTTTTTTACTCAGTAACACCTCTTTTGATTTACTAATGTCAGCAAGAAAGGAGAGGCCGGGTTCTGGGGTCTGGAAGCTGGTGACCTGGTGACCGAATGCCTGCGACTCACAAACTCCTTGTTAGTCCCTGGAGCACTTGACTTTGGCGTTTCACCTCTGTCCTCCCTTATCTATTTTATCTTTGCAAACAAACCACAGTCGTCCTCTGTCTGAATCACCTGCAAGCCTCAGGTTCTGAAACTGGAAAACAGCCCTCTCTCCACTCAGCTGGGCCGGACCATCCAGGAACCCCAGCCAGCGGGAGGGGGGCTCTCTGTGAGCTGCGTTTGTTTCTTTTTTAGGAGGTTATGAAAAGACAGCTCAGGAGCTGTGAGGCCCAGGCCTGTTGTCAAGGCCTCTTTTCTTGAGCCCCCAGTCTTTGGAAGCTGTGATAATCAACAAGAAAAACCAGAAAGGCACATGTCACCTTGAAGTGTGGAATACAGACCCGAGCATTACAAAAGCAGCCTGTGATGCAACCCTGGAATCAGACCCTGTCCTAGTACCGGGGTGACAGAGGATAAACCACAATCTGACCTTTAGGATTTTCTAACTGTGGGGCCATCCCAACCACTGACTTTGTTTTAGAGATGAAAAGCCCTCACCCGGGAGTGACATTTTGGTGAAAATGCAGCCAGGTTACTTCCTGCTGCCACAGGGATGGAATTTTCTTTGGAAGCTTCACATTTTTCCTGCTTCATGGCAGCCTTGTTCTAGTAAAGTAGTCATTGTTTCTCTCCCCAGCCTCAGGTCCAGAGCTGAGCCAAGCACAACAGCCAAGCCGCAGAGCAGAAAACTGGTGTTCCTAAGATGGACGTGGAACAGAAAGACACAGGACACCTATGTGCCTGGGAGAAAGGAGCCTGCCTGCCTCTCTTCCATTCCAGATACTTCCAGCCTCAACCCACTTCACACCACATGGACACACACACATACACGTACAATTTTAACTATATCCCTACTTTGGGGGACAAAAAGCCATGAAATTTTAAAACCTCCAGAAATCTCTAGGTAGGAAATCGAGCATGTATTCTGACAGCAACCTCTCTACAATCACTGGCGCGTCCTTTTCCTTCATAACTAGCAATGCGGCCCCCACGCCCAGTGGATTCAGTGCGATATTCAACACTGCTACCAACACCCCCCAGCCCATTTCTATCTGCTGACTCATGTCTCTTTCCAGCCACAGACATCAATTGCAGCCTTTCTTTATGGTTTGGTTATTATCTTGCGTCCTTTGCCACTCTTCCCTAGAATGCATTTCCAGCCCCCATCCTAGCTCTCTTTTCCCTGATATCATGCCCTCCTCTTGAGAATGGATTATTGAAAGCAAAGGCCTTTCAGAGACCCTGGTCTCAATAATCCATTCACTGGAAGAGCCTTTTTTGCATGGATGGATGGGTGGATGGGTAGATGGGTGGATGGGTAAATGGGTGGAGGGGTGGAGGGATGGGCAGGTGGGTGGAAGAAAGAAAGTTTAGAGCAACTATCCCTGCCAGTCATGTTTTATTCTTATGCAGAGGGAAAGGAAGCAGTTCCAGAGGCAATCCAATGATTTTGTGCTGGTCCAGCCAGGGAAGAAGGTTGTCTGTCCATGCTTAGGTGAGGATGAGGGGGGATGGATGAGTCCAACAGGCGACAGATATCCTTGAACGCTGTGTGATCACGACACATTTGAACTCATCCTCTTTCCTCACATCTATTTCTTCTTCCACAGCCTCGAACTGTTTTTGTGTCACCATTTGTAGTAGACAAGAGTTGTCTATTTCCACTGCATCCATTTTCTTTTGTTGACAGTTATGTTTTCCTTGGTGGGTTGATCCCCTCACTCACATTCAAGATCTTTGGCTCTGAGATCTGAGATCTCTGCCATCTCAGAACTCTATGGTTCAGATCTATGACTCAAGTCCCTCCCCTAAAAGTTGGCTCATGTCATCTTTTTTTCCAACATATTATTAGAAAATTTTCAAACATAGAGCAAAATTGAAAGAATTTAACTCTTTTAAATTAAATTAAAAACTTGCTTATCTCATGTCTCTCCATCTATTTGTCCCTCCATTAAGCAATTAATCCGTCTTATTTTTGGTGCATTTCAAAGTAAATTGCAGACATCATTACACTTCTTCCTAAATATGTATCATTGATTGGAGTCCAATATTTGTTTACGTTTTTTATTAGACTGTAACATTTATGTACAATAAAATACACAAATCTTGACATTTGCTGAGGTTTGTACACACTGTGTAGCCCAAATACCTACTAATATATAGAATATTACCATCGCTCCAAAAAGCTCCCTCATGCCCAATCTCCACCCTCAACTTTCAGAGGCAACTACTGCTCTAACATTGCCACTTGGGGTGTTTCCAGTTTCAGGTCTTTATAAAGCTGCTATGAAAATTACCGTACACCTGTTTTGGTGGACACGTATTTTCACTTCTTTTGGGTGAATATGTAGGAGTGGAATTGCTGGATTATAGATTGAGTCTATTTTTAGTTTATTAAGAAGGCTCCACTCCTTTTTTCCTAAGTGGTTGTACCATTTTACATTCCCAAGAACAATGCGTGAAAGTTCTAGTTGCTCCATAACCATGCCAACATTTGGTGTTGTCAGTCTTTTTAGTTTTAGCCAGTTAGGTGAGTGTGTAGGGGTTTGATTTGCATTTGTGTGATTACTAATAATGTTGAGCACACTGCCTTGCTCTTACTGACCATTTATTCATCTTCCTTTGTGATGTGTCCAAAAATTTTTTTCTCCCATTTCATTGGGTTATTTGTCTTTTAACTACTGAGTCGTAGGAGTTCTCTATATATCAGAGATACCAGTCCTTTGTCACATATATCTTTTGCAAATATTTTCTCCCAGTCTGTGACTGCTTTTATATTTTTTTAAAAGAGTTTCTTTGAGCAAAAAATCAATTCCAATCAAGTGGTGCCAAACGGGAAGTGGTTAGGAACACTCCCATCTTTCTATTTTCTTAATGTTGTATTTTATGAGCATGTAACCAGGACCTACATAATCAGAAAAGCTCATTGCCATGGCCACAAGATTATTTCAGGCATGGGTACATGACCCAGCCAAGCCAATGAGTCATTTTCCAGGATTACTGGGACAAAAACAGACTCTCTTTGTGGCTGGACATGAGCCTGAGGGGATGCGATATCTATTGCTGTTGGTATCCATCTTGCCACATTGTGCCAAGACCCAATCCAAGAATGGTATTCCAGCCAGGGAAGCAGAGGCCAGAAACAGAGAAACCAGGTCTCTGTGACACTGTCTGAGCCCCTGTGTCAGGCTCCAGGTCAGTCATACTGCTGTCCACATATATCCCACATCTTCTTGTTTTACACCTTTGCTTATGCTGTTCCCTTCACCAGGAATGACCTTTTGCCACACATCCAGATGTCTAGCGGCCCATCTGAGATGCCGCTCTCTCCATCAAATTTTCCCTTATCTCTCTCATTTTTTCTGTGCCTGTCCTGAAGTGACTGCCTCCTCTCCCAGGTGCTGAATATTATTGGTGCCTCTTAGCATATATTATTTATAACCATGTATTATTAATATTATGCATTATTTTTTTAACAAAACTGCGAGCTCCTTTGTGCCTGGACCCATGTCTGATCTTGGTATTGCTCACATAACACAGCCTCTGACAATATTTACTGGTAGAGATCTCGGGGGTTGGGAGCACACAGAACTTTAATTTTCTACATGAAGCATTCCTGGGACTCTTTATAAAAGCAGGTATTGCTTTTGTATTCAGAAAAGAAAGAAAGATTTTAAAACATTGGATGAATGAATGAACAACTGAGTGTATTTAGTAGCCTTAATTCCACTCCCAATTTCTCCAGGGATGCAGTCAATGCTATGGCCCCCTTCTAACTTGTCCCCCTTCTTTTTACTTTGCTTAATTCCCCCTCCTGAAAGCCCAAAGCAACAGAGATGGCTAAGGGAGCCAGGCTGGGTGGGTGATCTCTTCTGATCCACAATGACTTGTGACCAAGTCATTCCACTCTTCCCAGGACTTTCCTGGTTTTAGCACCAAAAGTCCCACATTCTTGGAAACCCTTCATTCCCAGGCAAATCGGAATGGTTGATCACCCTCCCTACTCCCCCAAAACCCATCATTCTTATTTCATTACATGGAAATTAAACTTTCGTTGGTTCCTGTGGTAGGCAGAATTCTAAGATGGCAAATCTCCTGTCCCCTGGTGTAGAGGCCCTGCATAGATGTAGATAAGACCTGTGAATACGATGGGATATCATTCCTGTGATTAGATTACCAGTCAGTTGATGCTGAGTTAATCAAAAGAGAGATTATCCTGGGTGGGCCCGACCTAATCAGGTGAGCCCTTAAAAGAAGATGAATTGTTGGAGAGATGTGCTCCTGCCGGTCATAAACGTCCAGCCTCCATGAGGTCTATAGCCACAAAGAAAAGAATTTTAAAACCACTTGAGCTTGGACCGCAAGCCTCAGATAAGACCTCAGCCCCAGCGAACAGCTTGATTTCAGCCTTGTGAGACCCCAAGGAGACAGCCCAGCTCACAGTGACATGATTTCTGACCTCCAGAACAGTGAGAGAACACCTTCATTTTCAGCTGCTAAATTTGTGGCCATCTGTTATGCAAGAACAGAAAACTAATATAACCCCATAAAAGGAACTCACCTGTATGAGAGAAAGCTGGGCGGCTGTGTGAGTTCCTCACCCCGTCTGAGCCTTGGCGTCCTCACCTCCAGAACAGGGAGCCAGCACCCTCTCTTTGGAGTGTTACCAACATTGAATGAGTGGGTGCACATCAAGAAGGGCAAAGCAGTCGGTAACCGGGAGAGGAGGCAGGCGAGAGAGTGTTTCTGCTCATACTCCTAGGCAACCCACCCGCTCCCTGCCAAGCGGATCCTGTCTTCCCCACTCTCAGCTGAGCACCTGCCAAACTTGAACGGGCAAGGTTGAAGGTCAGTCCTTGGCTGTGCTATGCCTTGACTCCCTTCCTTTGATGAATAAAGCTCTTCCTGTCTCAAGTGGCAACTGTTTTGCTAGAATCAAATAAGAACCAAGTGCCCAATAGTCAGTCCTGGCTCAGGGCATGGGGGCCAGAGGACAATTCCTGTTGCCAGAGGGATGTACGGCATTGGGTGCGATTCTGTCCCAGGATGTCCCTGTGAATAATTACAGAGCAGCTTGCACTCGGACACCATAACTATGACTGGCTGAGGGTGAAACAGGACCTTCCCTTCTCGCAATGAGCCAGTCAGCATTTTCTGAGTACTTACTAGACACCAGGTGCTGAGAGGGTGGAGGTAAGCCCTCAAGGGACTTATCTTCCTGAAGAGCCAACATGCGCTCATCCTATGAAAAGAACATGAATTAAAACTCAATTTTATTGAACCATCAGAGAGAGATTTGCACCTCCATGTTCATAGCAACGTTATTCACAATAGCCGAAAGGTGGAGGCAATCCAAGTGCCCGTCGACAGATGAACGCATAAATGAAATGGGGTCTATCCATACAATGGAATATTCTTCAGCCTTAAAAAGAGCGAAAATTCTGACACATGCTACACCATGGATGACCCTTGAGGATATTATGCTAAGTGGAATAAGTCAGTCACAAAAGGACAAATAGTGTATGATTTCACTTATATGAGGTACCTAGAGTAGTCAAATTCACAGAGACAGAAAGCAGACCAGTAGTTGCCAGGGTCTAGGAGAGGCGCACACAGAATTACTGTCTAACGGGGATGGAATGTCAGTTTGGAAAGATGAAGAAGTTCTGGAGATGGATGGTGGTGATGGTTGCACAGCAATACGAACGCCACTAAACTATACACTTAAGAATGGTAAAAATGGTGATTTTATGTTACATATATTTCACCATAGTCTAAAAATTAAAAATTTAAATTTGTTAAAAACATTTTTTTTACTGTGTTAGATTTCAAAAAGTAAAAATTTGGATACTATCAAGTATCAGCAAGGATGAGGAGAAACAAGCACTCACGTGCAGCTGGCGGGACATGTGCCCCACTCTGGAGATGTCCATGTTGAAGAGGAAATCTAGCAAAGCTGAGCTGGCACGTTCCCTGCTCACCCTCCCCCGCAACTGCAGGGCGGGGAATACCTCCTGGAGAATCTGGCGCACAAGTACACAGGGAGAAAAGTTCAACAAGCCTTGTTGCTACATCATTCGTAACGAAAAAATGGAAACAATCTAAATGATTGTCCGCCAGAGAAAGAACACATAATTTCCGGTTTGTTCATATAGTGGCATAACGGAGGGAAAGTAACTGAAAAATGGCTACATGTGTGACCTTGGATAAACCTCAAAAATGTATGTGAGGCCAAAAAAAAGAAAAAAAAGACTCAAATTACAGAAGGATACATAGAGCTTGATACCATTTATACAATATTTAAAAGCCATATATATTCGATATATAAACACATAATAGCAGCCACTAAAAAAACATACAAAGGAATATAGCCAAAAAGCCAAGAGATAAATTAAAATGAAATACTAAAAAAATTTTCAGATAATCCAAAATAAGGCAGAAAGGGGAAACAAGAGAACAAAAACAGAGAGGACAAACAGAAAACAAACAATAAATTGGTAGCCTTGCATCAAACCAAATCACTAATTACACTAAATGCAACTGTTCTAAACACACCAATTAAAAGACAGAGATTGTCATATTGGATTTTTAAAAATTCAGTTTAAAATCTTTAAACAACAAGAAAAACACAAACAAACAAAGCTCTCTAGGCTCAGATGACTTCACTAGCAAATTCTACAAAACATTTAAGGAAGTAACGAGACCAATAATAAGACATAAACTCTTCCAGAAAATGGAAGAGAAGGGAACCCCTCCCAACTCAAATTATGAGGGCAGCATTACCCTGATACCAAACTGGACAAATACATTACAAGAAAAGAAAACTATAGACCGATATCCCTCATAAATGCAAAAACACTCAACAAAATATTAGAAAATTGAATCCAGCAAAAGGGATAATCATCATGATCAAGTGGGGTGTGTCACGGAAAAGAAAGGCTAATTCAATATTTGAGGATCAATCAATGTTATTCACCATATGAACAGACTAAAGAGCAAAAATCTTACCATCATTTCAATAGATGTGGAAAAAGCATTTGTCGAATTCATTCATGTCTACACTCATTCATGATAACACTTTTCAGTTAATTAAGAATAGAAGGGAAATTCCTTAACTTGGTAAAGGGCATCTACAAAAAATATTCAGCTAACATCATACACAATGGTAAAAGACTAAATGACTTTCCCCTGAGATCAGGACCATTTCAAGGATGTCTGCTGTTGCCACTCCTATTTGATATTGTGCTGGAGGTCCAGTTAATGCAATAGGCAAGAAAAAGTAGTAAAAGGCATACATAACGGAGAGGACAAAATAAAACTGTCTCTGGGGGCCGGCCCGGGGGTGCAGTGGTTAAGTTCACACGTTCCACTTTGGTGGCCCAAGGTCGCCAGTTTGGACCCCGGGTGCGGACATGGCACCGCTTCTCAAGCCATGGTGTGGTAGGTGTCCCACATATAAAGTAGAGGAAGATGGGCATGGAGGTTAGCTCAGGGCTAATCTTCCTCAAAAAATAAAATAAAATAAAATAAAATAAAACCTGTCTCTCTTTGCAGATGGCATGATTGTCTCCATAGAAAATCTCAAGAAATCTACCCCCCAAATTACTAGAACTAATAAGTGAATTTAACAGTGTCTAGAGATAAAATTTCAATATCAAAAATCAATTAATTTCTATATGCCAGTAACGAACAATTGAAAATCAAAATTTTAAAAGAGTACCATTTACAATAGCACAAAAAACCCATGAAATATATAGGTGTACATCTAACAAAATACATGTGGGATCTTTATCCTGAAAACTACAGAACACCGGTGAAAGAAATCAAAAAAGACTAAAATAAATACAGAAATACATACTGTTAATGGGTTGGAAGGCTCACTATTGTTAAGACATCAACTTTCCCCAAACTAATCTATAAATTCAACAGAATCTCAATTAAAATCCCAATAGGATTTGTGTGTGTGTGTGTGTGTGTGTGTGGATATCACCAAGCTAATCCTAAAATTTACATGTTAAGAGAAGGGAACTTAAGTAGCCAAAACAATTTTGATAAAGAACAAGGTTGGAGGACTTCCACTACCTAATTTGAAGATTTACCATAAAGCTACAGTAATCAAGACAGCATGGCGTTGGTGAAAAGATAGGCGCATGTGTCAATGGCACAGTAGAGAGGATAGAGAAAAAGATCCACACCAATGTGATTAATTAACTTTTTGACGTAAGTATAAAGGCAATTCCATGGAGAAAGGATTGTCCCTTTTACAATTAGTGCTGAAACTATCGGACATTCTCCTGAAAACAAAATTAATTCAACCCATACTGCACACCTTATGCAAAAGTTAACTCAAAATGGATCATAGACTTACATAGAAAACTTCAAACAAGAAAACTTCTAGAAGGAAACACAGGAGAAAATCTTTGTG
Source organism: Equus quagga (assembly GCF_021613505.1). Taxonomy (NCBI): domain Eukaryota; kingdom Metazoa; phylum Chordata; class Mammalia; order Perissodactyla; family Equidae; genus Equus; species Equus quagga. The sequence continues at coordinate 91,013,695 of NC_060267.1, forward strand.
ACTTTGAACTAAGCAGTTCTCTTATTAGATAAAAAGACCAAAAGTATAATCTACAAAAGAATAAACTGGGCTTCATCAAAATTAAGAACTTCTGTTCTTCAAAATAATGAAAAGACAAGACACAGACTGAAAGAAAAAATTTGCAAGTCACGTAGCTTATAAAAGACTTGTATCCAGAGCATACAAAGAAGCCTCACCTTGCTATAGGCTAAATGTTTGTGTCCCCCCAAATTCGTATGTTGAAATCCTAATGCCCAATGTGATTGTGTCACGAGCTCGGAGCCCTTGGGAGGTGAATGGGATGAGTGACCTTATAAAAGAGACCCTAAAGAGACCCCTCAACCCTTCCACCATGTGAGGACCCAGTGAAAGACGCCAGTTACGAACCAGGAGGAGAGCCCTCACCAGAAATGTGACCACGTTGGCATCTTGATCTTGGACCTCCCAGCCTCCAGGACTGTGAGAGATAAATATTTCTTGTTTATAAGCCACCTAGTCTGTGGCATTTTGTTATTGAGAATACTCAATAATAAGAAAACAACCTAATTTTTCAAATGAGCAAAAGTTTTGAACAGACAGTTCACCAAAGAAGACATATCAAGGGCAGATGAGCACAGGAAATGGTATTCGACATCATTAGCTATTAAAGAAATACAAATTAAAACCACACGATAGGCTACACCACTAATGGAATGGCTAAAATTAAAGAGGCTGACCATACAAATGTGTATGGAAGAAATTGGAACTGTATGTGAAGAAACTGGAACTTTCATGACTGCTGATAGAAACGCAAAATGGTCAAACCACTTTGGAAAACAGGTTTGCAGTTTCTTAAAAAGTTAAACGTACAGTTACCATATGATCCAGCCATTCTACTAGGTATTTACCCAAGAGAAATAATAGCATATGTCCATGTAATGACTTACATTCATAGCAACTTTATTTATAATAGCATGAAATTGGAAAAATGTCCACATGTCCATCAACAGGTAAAGAGATAAACAAATTGTGGTATACTCATTCAATACAATACTATTTAGCAATAAAAAGTAATGAACTATTGATACACAGTACAACACGGATGAATCTCAAAATAATTATGCTGCGTAGAAGCAATCAGACAAAAAGAGTACATATTGTATGTTTCCACTTATATAAAATCCTATGAACCCAAACTAATCTACAGTGTCAGGAAGCAGATGGGGTTGTCCGTGGATCTGTGGGGAGGAGAGAAGGGGAGGCTGGGGAACTAGGGAGGGGCAGCATGCAGGAATTACAAGAGGCTATGAGGAAATTTTTTTTGGGGGGGGGGGTTGTATATGTGCACGACCTTGATGGGTAGTGATGGTTTCAGGAGTGTGTTATGTGTGTGTGTGTGTGTGTGTGTGTATGTAAAACAGTATCGAAGGCTGTGCCTTAAATATGTGCAGTTTATTGTATATCAAATTTTCATCAATAAATCTGTTTAAAAAATACTGGACGCTAGAAGATAATGAGTGATGCCTTTGGTGTTCTAAAGGAGAATTATTTACAATCCAGAGTTTTATAGCCAGCTAAATCATTAATGGAAAGGGCAGAATAAAGATTGTTTTGGACAAGCATTGTCCTAGAAAGTTTACCTGTGTGTACTCTCATAGGAACTTACCCGAGGACACAGTATTACTCCATGAGGAGTGGTGTGGTATGAGGGGAAGGGTAAACTGGTCAGATGGTGGGACCCAGAGTGCCTTCTAATGATCAGATCCCTTAACATCGCTCCAAGGAGCATCTTTATTCCTTAGTCTGTGCTGGACAGTCTTAACAACTCTCCTTTATTTTCAGATTTCATGCTGATATCCTCTTTAGTCTGCACTTGAAATTCCAGTGGATGCTTGACATTGGGAAAGGTCTGGTCTGGGGGCTTGGGAAATCTGTAGATGGAGAATATCTCATGCACAAAGAGTTACTGCTATGAGTTATTTCAGCCTCAGAGATAAAGACACAGTGCGGATCCTGGGATGGGAATGAGTCTTCCCCAAAGTACAAATGACCAGATGGCAAGGATCTTTAGGGTAGTTAACGAGTACTGGAAACCACCCATGCCATATCCTTTAGGGCAAAAGTCAACCGTACAACATTCCTCACACATATATTTTTCTCTCTTGGTTTCTTTGAAAAATCATATCACTGTTTCAAAATATTTGCTGTTTCTCCCTGGTGGTGGATTATATTTCTCTTCCACTTGGTCCATGCTTGACTACTTGGCTTCCTTTGGCCAATTAAATGTGAGAAAAAAACTAATGCAAATCACTAGAGGCAGAAGCTTTAAAAGACAATTCGCGTTCTGCCACACTCTCTTTTCTCTTTGCCTCCATAATGTTTAATGTTGGGGACACAGACTGTTCTATCAGCTTTAGCTGAAAAGTGAAGACGAGTAGCAGAGGCACACCCTACCAGCAACATTCATGTGACACGAGTGCTCATGTTCATGGGAGAAACAACCTTTATTGTCGTAAGCCACTGAGATTTTGAAGTTTGTTACTGAAGCATAACCTAGACTCTCCTTACTGATTCAACTTCATTTTAGAGTGGCTTCTAGTTGGTAATAGCAAAAGAGGAGGCATTTCAATGCCATCAGTAATGTACCTCCAAATCCCACGGTGGGATGGCTTATTTAGGTGACAGTCTCATACGCAAAGCTAGGCACAACCAGAGTAGGTGGATTTTTCTTTTCATCTCTGAGTCTTTTCCCATCCAATTTGGGCAAAGTCATTCTCATCCATTCATTTCACAAATATTGAGAGTCAACAAAATGCGAGGCATTGTGCAACAAACCAGATAAACACCGTGCCTGTCTCAGTAGAGGTTTTATTCTAGTGGAAAAGACAGACAAATAATTACACTGATTTAAAAGCAACTGTGATAAAATGCTTAGATGATGAAGTCCAGGGTGAGTGTGGACCATGTAACAGTGGACTTGACAGGGTCTGCGTCATCTTTCTCTTCCATGCCCCCAGAAATAAGTGTGTTGCCTAAAGTTACTCAACCAGTAAAAGAGAGAGAACTAGAACCATGTCTTCTTACTTTGGCCTTCTGTGGTCTTTGGACCAAACCTTGGAATGCACCTTCTATTTGAGCCAATAACCCTGTTTTCACTATTTATAATCATTGGAAGAGCCAACTGGAATTTGGAGGAATCACCATACCCATTTCAGATTTTTAAAAATATTCAAAACACAAGTACCACTGATACTGGGTGAGTTGAACCATCCCCATTCCCAAAGGTTGATGCTATATCCTTGATTTTTACAAGCATCACTAAACTAAAACACTCAACACACCCATGTTGGGCCACATAGATGTGTTGGCATGTGTTGGTCTTGCTTCATAATAGCATTTCAACAGTAACAGCAACACAGCCAAGTGGGTGCTTTCCTATATGGGTTGAAACATTTTGTCTGAAAGCGATAATCTTCAATATTGCAATTTTGTCAAATTCTTTTATTTTACCATAATCCAGGAATTATCCCAATTTGTCATTATTCAATTCAACGCAAGTTTCCTTCGTACTTACTATGAGCCAAATTCTAGGGACACAAAGAAAAATAGGACTCAGTCTCTGCTCTAAAGGAACTCACAGTCCAGTAGTTAACTCATTAACAAACGAAGAACTTCGATTATCGGCCACTTATTCTTCACACTTCTTTCCAAACCCAAAGCTCTCCTAGCATGCTGACACAAAGGACCATCAAGAGAAGTCACATTGGATTTTACTTCTTCATTTCGCTTTCTTAGCACTCGTCTTCCTTCATAACTTCAAGATGGGCTCGACAATATGACCCTCCATTAAAATCCAACTCCTTGGCACCACAGGGCTTGGGAAGATCAATCATGGAGGCAATCTTGGTAATCCAAAGATGGGCACCCCTATTTGGACCTGCCTCTACCAAGATGTGTGTTGAAGTCCCTAAGCCTTGTTTCTTTTCTGGGGGTTTTGTTTGCTCGTTTGTAAGATCCGCCTGAAAGGCTCAGCTTTGTTTCAGCACCAAGATTGCTTTCCTTGCTTTGAAATATCTATACCTAGCTACTACTTCTAAAAAAAAGTTACTTAAGCATTCCAAGAAGCCGTCTTGCAGTACGGTTTTGACTCAGCAGGTACGGAAGCAATGATGGTCCACTGGTATTTCCTGTTTCCCCAGAGTCCCAGAGCTCGTGAAGGAATGTGTAAGACGACACCACGCTGGCTTTCCAGTGGGAGCGTCCTTCCTGAACGGTGTCGCCAGGCAACCCCAGGTGTGACGTGAGCCCGTCCGCGTGCAAACTGATTACGGTGCAAGAACTCGGCCCGGGACTCCCTGCCAACGTGGGGCACTGACATTTCGTGGTGTTCTCCCTTGCCCTCGAGCCTCCCTCCGGTTCCTCACGGTGCCACTTCAAAGAGCTCAGTCCCAATATCCAAACCAATGGCCATTCTGGAAGGGCTGCCAGGGTCAGACTTCCAGAAAGCCAGGACTGCTCGGGTGCCGTCTGGGCAAAGCCACGTCACTCTTCTCTGGGTTTCCAAACGGCCCACGGCCGGATAGCTCGGGTCGCATCCGAGACTCCAGGGCCTGTCACGACATCATCGACGGCCGTGGACCACACTGCGTCTGGGAACGGCGGGGTCGCGACCTGTCCCTCCCGACCCGACAGCGACCTCCCGCACTGGGCCCGCCCCCGTGCCCGAGGCCCCGCCCACCACTTCCGGCCGGACAGTGGTCACGTGCCCTGACCCCGCCCCGCAGACGCGGCTCCTCTGGCGTCCAGCGCCCTGACTTCCCTTCCGCCGGAAGTGGGGCGGCTTTCCCTTTCCGGCTACGGGTCCCCAAGCGGAGCGGGAGGCCGGGCGGGGGAGCCGAGCGGCGGCGGCGGGGGCGGTAATGGCGGAGCTGGTGCAGGGGCAGAGCGCTCCGGTGGGGATGAAGGCCGAGGGCTTCGTGGACGCCCTGCACCGGGTCCGGCAGGTACGGGCGCGGCCGGCTGGCGGGAGCCCGGGAGCCCGAGGCGGGGCCCGGCCGGGCCCGAGGCGGAGGAGGGGTCGGGCCTGGGGGCGGGAGGCAGCCTGGGCTGACGCCTCGGCCGGCATCGGCCGTTCCTTGGGGTTCCTGCAGCCAGGAGGAGCCTCGAGATGCGGCGCCAGCGCGAGGCCCAGGCCCAGCCTGTCGGGCGGGTCGCCCAGGTGCCTGCAGCCGCTGAGAAAGGGTTTGCTCGGGATGCCTGGTCCCATCGCGCCCCGCGCCGGGGCTGGACCCGCAGCGCGGCCAGCGTGGGGTTGTGAGGTTTGAGAGGGGAGGGGGTTGGAGAGCTCACGGTGAGGACCCGGGTGTAGACAGGAGGCAGCAGTCTGAGGCTCGGTAGCTTCTTAAAACTTGGAAAACATCCTCTTTGGACTTCCTATATTTCGAGGGTGCAACGGAAGGAATTCGAGGGTGCTCTTTGGAGAGGAGAGGGAGGGAGATGTGAAATAAGTGTGGGTGGTCCGCAAGACGTAGACATTCCTTATGGGCAATGGGTTTTCCTCTCTCGGGGAGAATGTGATATGCACTCACTCCAGCAGTGACACTTTACCATCCCACAGTGTCGTGCACTTTTTTCAGAGTTAAATAAACTGATTTTAAAGAGAGTGCAAGCTTCCCTGAAGAATGAATACGGGACCCGCCAGAAATACTCTTTGGCTTCTGGCGTAGTGCTTAGAATAGAAGGTGTCCTTGAATTGTGTATAAAACTTACTGACAAGTTAGCTCTGACACTTGAACAACTTCTGCCGAGTGTCTTATACTCTTCCTCTCTTCCTATTTATTTGTTAGTGTACTAACTGAAACTTTAAAGGTTGGGCTATAACTAATTACTGCTTGATTCCTAACAGAAAGCCACAGGACTCATTGTGTTAGAAGAAGGTCTCCACTCGGTCGCTTGAAGATACGGTCTTTACATCTCTTTCCAGTATTCCAGGGGAGGGAACCCTACCTGTTTCCCAGTTACTGGCTTTTCATTTTAATACTGACGCTCCTGTAGACATTATGTTGGATCCCAGAACTTTCCAAACCTATGGTTCCACCTAAAATTTTGTCTGATGACTTGTTACTTACTGCCTAGGCGCCAACCAATACAGTAGTGAGTATCCACCTTTACTTAGACTTCAGAGCCAACCAGTGGCTGTAATGGATGAACACGCCGTCCAGCTCCCCTTCCATCACTCTGCCTGCCAGTGTGTTACACTGCTCTCCTCTACAGCACAGGGTCCTGAACCGTGTTTCTCACTGGCTACTAATATGTAATGGCTTTCGCCCTGTGCTGATGTGTGACAGTCACCTTGTTGGCCTTCTGTGTCCAGGAAGAATTAGAGTCACTACCCTAAAGAGCTCAGAGCCTCAGTTTGCAGAAGGCCTGTAGTTGAACATAACATGAATTTTGAACCGTTGAAAAGACTTTCTGCTTCTCTTGAGCCAGTGGTTGAACTGGTATTCTTGGACAACCTGCTCAAGAGGGAGGGAGACCCTCTGTTAAATGCTGACCTAATGTGGATTGTTGAAGCAGTGATGTTTACTACTAGCAGAGAGAACTTCACTGGAAGTGTTCCCAGCTCTGAAATGCACCATTGACTGGAGCAGTAATAAGCCCAATGGAGACAGTGCTGTAAGTGTATTACTTCTGAATATTAACAACTAGAAGTTGATGCTATCTCCAAGGATTTGATGACCTTGAAAAACTAAAGAAAAAAACAGGTTTGTGGGTAATTTTAGGGTTATTTATAAATTTGCGTTGGGCAAAAATGGGGTGTTAGAAATCTAAAATACTGTATGCTTATAGTAAAGCTCACCTCAAAGGATCTCCTATTATTTGGGAATCTGGGTGGTATAATGCTTCTGCTTCTCCACTGTATACACGGCATGTAGCAGAAGTGTGATTTTCTCCCCGGTAACTGGAAATAAAAGATGGGGTATTTTTTTATTTGAATGATAGCAAAGCTTTCCCCCTCTTGCATGTCCTCATAAACAGTGTGTAAGGCCCTCGTAAGTTTGTTAGAGAGCAGTAAACCGCCTGGTGCTCAGTTTATCTAGAAGATCACAAGAGTCGGAGTTGACCCTGTAGTTTCTATTAAGTCTGGCATGTGGAGCCCAGCACCTAACCCACTGAGCTTCCCTCCTGGCATCTTAAAACCTCCTGGGATATCCCTGGGACTCTTTCCAACCAAGAGAGCCCGTTGTTGCTCTTAGTTCACTCTGAGAATGGACTTCTTAGACAGAAAGGAAGTCTTTGAAGATACATAAAATTTAAAATTTTCCCCAGCGGTGTGAAGTGTAGTTAGTTAATGGTGTTTGGGACAAGCGGATGATGTAGTCATTCCGTGGGGAAGGACACAGTAGAAACGTGATCTGATGCAGTCCCATGGATGACGATGTAAAACTGCTGGGTGTTGGAAAAACATCATGTCCACTTCTCCCGGGTCATCGGCCGGTTGGCGAAAATGAAAGATTTCTTCAGCTGGTGGTTTAGAGAGGGCAGGGTCCTGATGAGGGGGATGTGGACTCAGAGTCAGAGTAGGTCATCCAACAGGATGACCGTGGCCACGCTGCGCCTCTGCCTGGACTGTCTCTAGGGTACAAGGGGACCTCCTGGAGATTGTGAATGAGTAGATACAAGTCTATTTTGTTTTTCTAAAAATATAAAAATGTTCCCAGAAGCCCCACTGCTGCTGGTTGTAGTTGGGTCTGTCATCAAGTGCACGCATTTGCGTGTTAACAGGACAGTGTGACTCCACAGCACATTGGAGATCCCCAGCGGCCTTCCACAGCTGGACGAACTGTCCACCAGTCATCACCCAAATAGAAGTTCTCTTGTCACACCGCTAATGCTTTTTAGGACTTTAAGCTCCTATTTTGATCTAGACCCAGTTGACGCCTCTGCGTTGTCTAACTCCGGAGTATTCTATTCACATGAATGCAGTGTAATTGGTGTCTCATGGAGTTGGTCATCGGGGTGATTCTGCACCCAAATGATTGTGACCGTTGTAGAATTAGTCGAAAGTAACCTTTTAACAGATTTTTAGGCCTAGAAACTATTCTTTACCAGCACTTTATTTGCGGGGAAATTTTGATTGGTGTGGGACCTCAAAAGTTCCACAGTCTCCAGAAGATGCCTCCCAGTGCTACTGTTTGACACTTGGAGCCTGAGCAGTAAGTGATTTGGCACGTGTGCTGTAGACAAGCACTAAACTTCCTTTAAGAGAGTGTGCATCCACTGTTAAGAGAACCAGCCTGTGTCCATTGGCTCTTGGGTACTCCTTGAGAGATACTGCCTTTGCTCGCTTATTATGTGATATTTCTGACACGAGGCAAAATCAAGTGTGTTGAATGCTCCTTCTGTTTAGGTTGTACTCCACTGAGACTGTCATACTTGCCCAATGGTTGAGTAGCTCAAGTCATCATTTCACCAGGGACTAATTCCTGCGTGTCCATTCATTGTAACTTTCTCAAACACCTGAACACCAGTGTCTGCAGGAACCCATGGGCTGCTCCTGTGTCTTGATGGGACCTAGTAGAGGACCCTGCAAAGAGCGAGTCCTCGTTAAAGGGTTTTGGTGATGTGACAGCCCATTGGAGCCGCACGTTGATGGAAACACTGACCTTCGTGTTTGGTATGGAAAAGTAGATAGTAAGTGAACAGTGTATTCCACTGTAGGCCTCTAAGGCCTTTCTCATGTTCGCTTGAGACGTCTTTATCTCTCTTTTAAAATCTGGTATCCCATGTGTGTCATCAAACTGGTTTCTTCTGAAGTCCCAGTTATTTTGTGGATACAATTTGCCTAGACCAGAGTTCTCAAGTTGGCGGCCCGGAAGCTGGAGAAGGCTCACAGTGGGCCTGTGGGCATCTTTTATTTGACCCACGCAGTGCCAGTGCTTAGAGACTAGAACGATTTCACATGAAAATGGAGATTTCCAGCTTCTCTAGAAGTGCTCTGGCCACGCTGCTCCCACATGCCACGTGGCAGCATTGGCAGCAGCTGAGGGGGCGCTGCCCCTTGTCACGGGGCATTGACTCCCTGGGGTGCCTTCTTTCCCACCGTTTTGCCCTGCCCGTTGGGATGCCTAGTCAACAGCTTTTTTCTGATCCTTTTCCACATTGTGAGCCTTTCGTCTTTGGGTTTTATTTGAAATTTCTAATGGGAGAACTCTGGATGGAGAGTTAGGAGATCTGGCGTCTCCTGCGAGTAGCTACATGACCTGGGGCTAGGTTGGCCTTCTCCAGAATTTGATCTACAGGCTGTTAATAGATCTTGCATGGAAAAGGGCTCATGGGCAAATCAGTTTGCGGAATACAGGGTTAATCAAGATGAATCAGCTTTACTGCAGGACTTCTCAGAGCCCTTAATATGTTTCCATGTATTAACTCCTTCAAGGGTTTGGGATATACATTGTAAGTATCCTGAAGTTATGGCACTTCATACCCTGTTTTCATAAAACCAAATCACATTCTGTAGATCAAACTGCAGGAAATGTTGAGCTAGATAATCTCCATGGTCACTTCAAGCCCACAGACAGACAGAGCTTCCGTCTAGCTGGACTTGAAAAAAAAGTGATGAGTTTTTGTTCTTTTGCTTTCTAATATGTTATATTGGGTGTCTATTCATACTCCCCTCTCTGCAGCTTTTCTGTGCAATCCTTTTACTCTTAGGAATCATCCGTCTTGAAAATGTTTTGCTTTTGGAGTTTTGTTGTAAAAACACTTGAGAAAGAATAGCCACTGCTGCTTTTGGAGGCGTGAACTACACTTTTATCCTCACTCCAGAGGGTGACAAATCACTTGCAAGACTGAGGAGTATTCCTGGAGGTGGTGACGTGATTCAGGTTACCTGCTGTTCTTTGAGGCTCTGCTGAGTCCAAGGCCTCGTGCTGGATGCTGGGCGGGGGCAAAGATAGATAAGTTTGCAGCTGGCTTTATCTTATTGTGGAATTAGGCCTCACAACAACATGGTGAAATAGGCGGGACAAGGATTCTAATTCTCGTTTTGTATTTGAAGATAATGAGCCGAAGGGAGATAAAGCAGTTTTCTCAGAGGCACGCAAACAGTTAATAGGTGCAGTAGTTCCTGGGCCCGTGTCTTCTGCGTTCTAAGAAGGACTTGGTTCCTTCACACAGGTCGTTGGGGAGTTTTCCATTTCAGCGAGACATCCGCAGCAGAATCTTTGAACGAAGCTTCGAAGGGATGCTGGTGGAATTAGATGGGATGTAGGGGAGAAGACGAATGGACACCCATCTTTTAGGGCCTTCCCTACAGGGGAGGGTCCCAGCTGGAGCAGTATTTCAGCTTAGAGGCTCAGCGGTTCCTCCTGGCATTTTGCCTCCAGAGGCACTTGTTTATATCTGCTTGAAATTTAGCAAACGTTTACTGAGTACTTTCTGTGTGCCAGGCACTGTGCTGAGCCTCGGAGAGGTTGTTCTTTAACTTTTTTGGAACATGGACCCTTTTGAGACTCTTGGAAACTTCTAACCTCTCCTCAGAAATATTTGAATAGTTTTGTATGTAATTTCAGAAGGTTCATGAATTCTCTAAACCTAAACCCTGGAGCTCCCAGTTAAGGAGCCTTTCTCCCAGGGGTGCCCAGATGCTAGAGACAGGCCCACCATCCACTCGTCAAAGAGCGCCCTCTACTAGGGGGCAGCATAACCAATAACCTCCTCAGTGAGGCTACAGTACTCAGAGGTAGTTTATAATGTGCTTTGCAAACACAGATGTGGGAGTATTTAATTCTCCCCACATTTGGGTGACATGAAGTTGTCAGGAAGAAGCTACTAAAAAGAGCTGATATCTTATTCGATTGGCATATAGAATTCCTTGTTTTGGTTAATGCCAGTAACTAGGGCCGCATCAGCTGGGGCCCCACCTCTGATGACAACAATAGCTACCATTCACTGGACCCGTATTGTGCTGGATGCCAGGCAAGGGCGCTCATATATGTTCCCTCATTTGATGCTCACAAAATCCCCGGGGGTGGTGGAGCGAAGTGGTTATTAAGACTTTGGATTCAGGGGGCCGGCCCAGTGGTGCAGCGGTTAAGTGCACACATACCGCTTCAGAGGCCCGGGGTTCACCGGTTCGGATCCCGGGTGCGGACATGGCACCGCTTGGCAAGCCATGCTGTGGTAGGCGTCCCACACATAAAGGAGAGGAAGATGGGCACGGATGTTAGCTCAGGGCCAGTCTTCCTCAGCAAAAAGAGGAGGATTGGTGGCAGATGTTAGCTCAGGGCTAATCTTCCTAAAAAAAAAAAAGGGCTTTGGATTCAGACTATATGAGTTCAAGTTCTGGTTCTACCACTTGCTTAGTGACTTTGGACAAGTTGTCTAACTTTAAGCCTCAATTTCCTCCTCAACTGGAGATCATTGATAGTAGTCATAGTTGTTTGTTTTTTAATAGCTGATATTAGCAGTTAGGTTACCCTTGGGAGATGGGGGTGGGCTGTGACTGAAAGGGCATGAGGCCGTCTTCTGGGGTGCTGGCAGTGTTTTGTTTCTTGATCTGGATGCTAGTTACATGGCATTTTAGTATGTAAAAATGTAACAAGCTATAAACTCAATTATGTACCTTTCTGTATTGTTATTCAATAAAAGTTAAAATAGTCAACGTTTCTTGTTCCTTACCATGTGCCTGGCATTGTTCTGGCTGCTTTACATTGTTATCTTGTTATCCCCATGGCTTCAGTTCCAGGCAGACCAGCTCCAAATCCCCCGGTAATGAGATTAGTAGCTACTCCTTTCTGAGGTCGCTGTGCAGATTGAATGAGGGCATCGGCAGGCACTTGGTAAGGGTGCAGGAAGTTTGATATCCTACTGGCTTCAGTGTAGCCAGCTAGGTCGTGGGGTGCAGAACTGGGACTCGCCCTTGTGCATCAGGACTCCCGCCCCTGCCTGCTGGGACTTGTGCTTAGCTGCTCGACTGCTCTGGCCACATCCTGTTTCTTCCTGCTGTGAGGAGCAGAGACTTCCAGTCCAGCCGTGCGTTCTCCGGGGCCCAAGCAGGGCCCCTCGGGGTGACTGTAGAGCAGAGGTTCTGGGGAAGCAGGTTAGGTTCCTGGTCCCTGGGTGCTGCTGTGAACTTTCACCTCTGCTTGCTGGATCTGTGAGAATGGACGGTAGCTGTGTTTAATAGCATGGACAGTGTGTGGATGACTTGCTGGCATTCAGACGGCTTTGCCTGTTAATCTTTAGTATAATTAGTGTTAAGTTGTGGGGATAGTCAGAGCTTACTGTTTGGATTTATAAGGTAAACTCCTTTGATTATGAAACCTGTTGTCAGAATTGTAGTCCTAAAAATGTTCACCAGGAATAATTAATTGCCGTGTTTCCTGACATTAGTGATTTGTGACCACCTTTTTGATTTTTACCATGTCACTGAAGCCTTAATATTCTATTTGCTTAATATTTTAAAATCATTCTTAAATTTAGATTTATCTAGATATTTTTAAAAAGGAAAGTAAATCACTATCGTAAGTGAAAAAGTTTTGCCATACACAGGAGGTAACTATAAGAAATATGTGTGTGTGTGTGTACACATGTTTCAAACTGTCCACCCTCACGCCTCCTGAATCACCTTGCGTACTGCTCTTTGGCTGCGTGCGTGCCCACGTTTTATACGTCAGTACACCAGGGAGCAAGCCATTGAGGTCTGGCCCAGGGTCACACACTGAAAGCCAGCTGGAAAACCCAGACCCTTGGCTGACTCCTGGTCCGGTGCTCCCTCCCTCTGCCCTTCCGGTAACTACTGGCAGTGGACAGTAAATGTCCGCCATGTTTATTTGTGTGTCACCTCTTACTTTGCTTCAAATAGCCAAAGAAGTGCGATAACCCATTCTGTTCCCCATCTCCCCCCAAAAAGAGGGCAAAAGTGACTCAAGTGGTAGAAAATCAGTAGCAGAGTCCCCTCAAGGTCATGCTTTCAGATGAGGACTGGAGTGGCCTTGGTTGTGCTGGAATATCCTGGCCTCATGACTCCCGTTTTCTGACCTACGCCATGATTGACTGAATGTACCTCACCTCCCTTGAGCAGCTGCTGTTCAGAACCATCAGTTACAATGCAAAGGATTGCTGGGGCTGTGTGTAGTGGAAATCGTTGGGTGTGAAGTCCTTGAGAAGTGGAATCTGTTGGAGAAAGTGTTAGGTGGAGGAGAGGGAGGGAACCTAGTGCTGTGGTTAGTAGCATAGGCTTCAGGCAGGCAGGCTGGGCGGAAATACTGTTTCTGCCACCTAGGAGACGTGTGGCAGGTCACAGCTTCTCTGAGTCTCACTTTTCCTTGTCTTAAAATGGAAATAATAATAGCAACTTAGAGAATCATCATGAGGAATAAATGAGATAGCTAGCATCTTTAAAATGCTCTTAACAGAGTGCCTAGCACATAGTAAGCACTTGTTAAATTTTAACTCATTATTTTAGTAGACTTTTTTTTTTTTTGCAGAAGATTAGTCCTGAGCTAACGTCTGTACTAGTCCTTCTGCACGTTATATGTGGGTCACTGCCACAGCGTGGTTGACAGGTGCTGTAGGTGTGCACCTAGGAGCCAAACTCAGGAACCCAGGCTACTGAAGTGGAGCGCACTGAACTTAACCACTGTGCCACGGGGCCAGCCCCTCTAGTAGACATTTAAAATCTGGGCCCACCCTATGGCCGAGTTTTTAAGTTTGTGTGCTCCGCTTTGGTGGCCCAGGGTTCACCAGTTCGGATCCTGGGTGTGGACCTATGCACCGCTTATCAAACCATGCTAAGGTGGCATCCCACACAGAACTAGAAGGACCCACGACTAGGATGTACAACTATGTACTGGGGGCTTTGGGGAGGAAAAGAAAAAAAAGAGGAAGATTGCAACATGTCAGCTCAGGGCCAGTCTTTCTAAAAGGAAAGCACTTGACCAGATCCTGCCCTGTTGTAACTGAGGGAACAGCTACCGTTAAAATAAGCAAATTAATAAAATCACTTCTTGGAACAAGGTTGCATTTGTATGAATAAGGAAATACATTGTTTCTTTACAGTATATCATAATATGATGTATAATGTAACATCAATGTAAATTATGATATAGTTGTATTTTACAGTGTCACACTCATATCTAACATTTGTTTAGCCAGGGTTCAAATGCAGCCTGTTGACTTCAGAGCTACCCCTCCTAACCATTGTTCTATACTGCTTCTCTCTTAGTGGAAATTTCCCAAGTTATCGATAACTGAAGCAAACATGTCTGAAGAACAAGTCTGAGAGCCTCAGTCGTATTTGAGAAGGATTCTCATTGATGTAGTCGAAATTAGGAAGAGGGAACTGTTGTAACTCTTGGCATACCAGCTTGGGGGAAAAAATGACATTCCAGCAACTTATGAAGCATATTTATAAATTATAAGGAAGGCCAAGGACTCAGGAATAACCTCTTAGCTACTTTGGAAGGAAGGGGAAAGATCTGGAAGCCAAGAGGCCTTGTCAGGAGGGAGCAGGGCGAGTGCCTGATGTGGAGAGCTTCGGTGTGGGGTGTGTCTTCTAGAGTGATTTGACATGCACGCTGTTGGGGGAATCCACTGATAATCATTAGCCCCTGTACCCCATTCTTTGTGTTTTGGGGTCATCTTCACTGTCTACTGGGAATGTTTTGGACTGTCTTTAAAAAACTAGCACATAGTAAGCACTCGTTAAATTTTAACTCATGATTTTAGTAGGCTTTTTTTGTTGTTGAGGAAGATTAGCCCTGAGCTAATCTTGAAATCTTGATCAGTAGTCTTGAAAACCCCCACATCAGCCATTTACTGCTCAGTTTATTGTGGCAGATGGAAGGGTCTCCATGGGGCACAAGTCACTGCAGCGTTCTCACCTTTAAATTCACCTGCCTTACCAGCTGATTATTTAAACGTAACTTTTGTACCTCAAGTAAGTAGCCAACCTCCACAAGCTTATCCAAAACAAATATGGAGAACAAGATTGCAAGTCGGTGGTAGAATGCTGTTAGGCAAGATTTATATAGTATTTTGTTCTAGAGCAAATGGCCACTTGCCCTGAGACTTAGGAGGTGAGGTTTCCATCCCCAGTCTGTCTGCATATTTTAATTACTACTAAAAGTACTGTTTTTAAACAATCACCTATCCAGGCTGCCGTCATCTCTGGCCTGGACAGGGATCGGCAAACGTTTTCTTTAAAGGTCCAGGTAATAAATGATGTATGTATTCTTTGCATACCCTGTGGTCTGTGCAACTCCTCAACCAAGACAAGTGCATGTGGCTGTTTTCTAATAAAACCTTATTTACAAAAGCAGGTGGTTCCGCAGCCGTAGTTTGCTGACCCCTGGCCTGGAATATCTCCTAAATGGGCTTCCTATTCTTGTCCTCTTAGAATCTATTTTCTTTGTCAAGGGGATCTTTTAAAAACAAATCAGCATGTTACTCCCCTTACTAAGACTTGCAGTAGCTTCCCCTCGCCCTTCCTGTAAGATCCAGCCCTTGCCGTGACCTCTAAGGCCCTGTGTGAACTGGCTCTCGCTTACCTCTTGGAACACATCTAGTTCCTTCTACTCTAGGGACATAACTTCTGTCTTCCAGGCTCATACCTACCAAGGTTGCTGCTGCCTCAGGGCCTTTGGGCAGGCTGTTCCCTCTGCCTGGAATACTCTTCATCAGATTTTTGTATAGCCAGCTGCTGCTCCTCGTTTAGGTTTCAGATCACATGTTGCCTCACAGTGGCCTTCCCTGATCCCCTGTTTAAAGTGCCCTCCTAAGCACTCGGTTTCATCTTCTCTTGTTGGCATCGTGCATGTCACCAGCTGAAAAGATCAGTTGATTGACGAACTTGTTTACCTGTGACTCCCCACCCCAGAGAGTGGGGACCTGGTTGTTCTTGGTGACTGCAGGAACCCCAGTGCCTGGAACAGAGCCCAGCATGCAGTAGGCCCTCAGCGTTTGTCAGTGAATTGTCTTGTGTTACAGCCCTGCTACCTGTGAAGGGCTTTCTAGTATACAGAGCTCCTTTGTGTTCAGAGTCCATTATCTTTTCAAAAACTACGAAGCACATGCTATCATACCCAGAGGATCTTACGCAGAGAGGAGAGAGTTGCCCACCGCCACAGAACTAATAAACAGAAGGGACGAGACCTGATCCCAGGATGCCTGACGCCTAAATCCTGCCTTGGGTTTTCAGTATCATGATCGTCTTTCGTTGGTTGATTGTTTAAGGTAGTTTATCTTTATGTTGGTTCCAGAAGGTCTCAGACTTCTGGGCACGTTTGGACAAACTCAGAGAACTACCATTATAGCCTTTGCTCTGTGGGACAGCTGTGCTAGCTGCCCCCATTCAGCCCTGCTGGTTGAGCTTCACTCGGGGACGAGCATCAAGGGCAGTCGCTGTAATATTCCTTTGGTTAAATGAAAGAGTTGATTTGTTATGAAGATCTCACTTAATTTGCTAATGAGAACAAAGTAAGTAAGTTAGTTGTACATAGCATTTGTTTCTGGGGGAAAAGTTTTAGGGGTTTTTTTAAAGATTTTATTTTTCCTTTTTTCTCCCCAAAGACCCCGGGTACATAGTTGTGTATTTTTAGTTGTGGATCCCTCTAGTTGTGCTATGTGGGACACCGCCTCAGCATGGCTTGATGAGTGGTGCCACGTCCGCGCCCAGGATCCAAACTGGCGAAACCCTGGGCTGCCAAAGCAGAGAGTGTGAACCAACCACTCGGCCACAGGGCCGGCCCCCCGGTGGAAAAAAATTTTGATAGTTGTGTTCTGTTCTTTAACTGATAATAAATATTACAAATTCTGAAATAGCTCTCAGAAATTATTTCACTTTCTCCGGTGCAGGAATCCTGCTGAAATAGTCTAGACAGATGGTCAGCCCCCACGCTGTTTGGACTTGCAGTGAAGAGCAGCTTCTTGTTTTCTATCTCTGTGGGTCACAGCGTCACTTTATAGCTGTCAGTGTTAGCAGGGTGGATGTGTTCCTGAAGAGTTAGAGCATGAGCAGAGGTGGCCTTTGAAACATTGTTGGAGAATGTTTTTCTTAAGGGAATCCTGTGAGAAAACCTTTTGAACAAAGTTCTTCATATTGTTGGCTGGCGTTTTTCCTTAAAGTGCAGTATTCCTGTATATTAAGTGGTAACTTAAAATACTAATTTGCTTGTAGAAGACAAATTTTTGGAAGTGTTATTTCTAAAGAGACATTATTATTAAGACCAAAGGAAAACTCAGTTCCCAGTGGTTGTCCTTGCACGACATTGCCTTGTGTGTTACCGTAGGTCTGGGGAGAAATAGCATGACAGCCCTTTAAAGAGGACTCTTGTCTTTCTCCCTCAGATAGAGCCATGATTTGTTACTGAGTATTTAAATCTGATTCTCTCTGTAGATTGCTGCTAAAATTGACTCAATTCCTCACTTGAATAATTCCACACCTCTAGTGGACCCCTCAGTGTATGGATATGGAGTACAAAAACGGCCCTTGGATGATGGAGGTAAGTGGCTGTGAGTGTCTGTGCCTTTCAGATGGTGGTAAACCTGCCGGTTAAGTTGGCGTCTGTGTCAGCCGTCTTGTTAGCGGTGCTCTCCAGCGGCACTCGGAAGATTCAGGAGTGGGTGAGGGGAGGTATTTAGGGTGCTTCTCCCCAGCAGTTCTCCAGCATTTGAGTTCACATTTGCCTTAATAATACAGGCATCTTTCCAGCTGGCCTGTAAGGTAAAGACTTGGCCGTTGAGCATCAGCTTGGAAACAGTTACACCAATTTGAGAGTTTTGCTTGATTTAGCCCTCCGTTATTGCAGTGAACATGTGGGAATTAAAGTGCCCGCTTTTCTCCAAAGTGGAGCTAAGATTTGCTGTGGGTCTCTGAGGAAGCCGTGGCCACATCTTGACCTTAAAGAATGGGAAGGGGATTGGTGACCGTTCTACCGTCTGTCTGCTGGGTTTCTTACCATTCCCATTTATGACAGGCACTTTCTAGAAGCATCCATTTTCCTTTCATTCGTTAATTTGTCTGGCATTTTGTTGGCTTGTTTATATATCCTATTCCATTCCTCGCAAAATTTGAGACCACTTAGAAGTGCCTATCATCAGCACCTTGGCAAAGAGTATCTGTCAGATGTGTTTCTGCACAGAACTTGGACTTCCTTTATCACATTGTCTCCTGCAAAGTATGATTATAAAAGGGATTCTGAAATACACTAGAATGTCCACGAATGTGCACATAGTGGGTGGGCCAGTGTCTTCTCTTTCTGTCGTCCTGTCAGTCTGTGTATGTACCTAACCACATATGTATGTACATATTTCTCTGATTTATTATTATGAAAAAAATCGAGGCATACAACAGTATATATTGTGTAATCTCCTTTTCCAAAAAAAGTGCATGTTTTTATGTATGTAGAAAAAAATGTAATTCAGCATGACTTATTTCTCTGGTATCTTTGGGGATGCTAAAAGAGGAGATCACCACTATTTTTTTTTTTTTTTTAAAGATTTTATTTTTTCCTTTTTCTCCCCAAAGCCCCCCCCGGTACATAGTTATGTATTCTTCGTTGCGGGTTCTTCTGGTTGTGGCATGTGGGACGCTGCCTCAGCGTGGTCTGATGAGCAGTGCCATGTCCGCGCCCAGGATTCGAACTAACGAAACACTGGGCCGCCTACAGCGGAGCGCGCGAACTTAACCACTCGGCCACGGGGCCAGCCCCGAGATCACCACTATTTTTAAATGTGGGAACCTTTTTGGTATAGTTGTATAGATTCACATTGTGAAGACTTTAAAGGGGCGTTACTCATTTGAATATAAAAGTTCTTGTCTGTTTAAAAAAACTGTTTATGTTTATGATCACGCACATAGAAAATCTACCCCAGAGCCACTGGAACTAAGGTGGCCACTTGAACTGCTGCTGCAAGATGGTACCCTGTGATCTTTTTATGTTTGACTGGTGTTGGTGAGTTCTTGGGCCCAATATGACTGGCTGCGTTCTCTGTTCTTGCCTGAGTGAAGAGCTGTCATGTGAAGTAGCCTTTTTACCTTTGCAGGGCAGTGACCCTTCAGTTCCTCGTATGGGAAATCCATATAAAAATAAGAAGAAGCTGTCTGGCTCTGAGCATGTCTTGTAATGGACAGTCTCTCTGGCCCACTGTTTCCAGAAATCAAGATCAGTACATTTCACGACTCCCAATGTTGGTTTCACCCACCACGAGGAGTTGAGGTGTGAAACTTGTGCACGCCATGACTAGGTATTCACTGTGTCCTTTGCGTAAGGAACGCCTAAATATTTGCACACGAAGCCTCTGGCATTTTGCGCTTTGTCTCCCATTAATCCTTTGCACACTCATTTGAAAGTTACTGCTAAAAGGCTCTGAATTTATTGATAAAGAGACCTACAGAGCTGGCAGATGTAGCTAGTAAGTCACCAGTAAGTTCAGAATCTCACTTGAAACTCTAGTTCATTATTATATTGTGTATTTTCATGTCTTTTGTGAGAACTATGATTCTTTTGCATGTCTGCCTTTGGGAGACTGAGTCCTTGTAATCAGATAATGGACGTGGTTTTTGTTTTCCTCCTCCTAAATATTAAGCCTGCTTGTAGGGGAAAAGAACTGAGAGAGCGGCTTTCCGTGTCCTGCTAGGTCGTCCAAGTTTTGTAACAACAGACTATTTGAAGCACAAGCAATTCCCCGCCGGCCTTTGAGACTCTGTATTACGGTCGGTTGCAGCTAATCCTCTCTTCTGTG
Source organism: Equus quagga (assembly GCF_021613505.1). Classification (NCBI taxonomy): domain Eukaryota; kingdom Metazoa; phylum Chordata; class Mammalia; order Perissodactyla; family Equidae; genus Equus; species Equus quagga. Next base: position 91,033,423 of record NC_060267.1, read on the forward strand.
AGCACCGTTTAAATAACAGAATTACGTAAATTGTCCGCTGGTCTGCACGTTGTCCTCCGCGGCAGAGGCTGAGGCTTGCTGTTGTGTCGGCGAGGACCTGGGCGTCTGGGGCCTCACTCGTCGGTTGTCTTCTGCTGGGGATCAGGGCGCTGGGCCAGTTGTGTTCTCTTGAATAAATATGTGTGTCCACAGATCCTGTCAAGGAAAGTGATGTTCGTGTTTACCCTACAGCTTTCTGAGGGCCGCAGTCTTGCTGTTTGTGAGAGAAAGTTGAGAAAAGCAGACGAGCAGCGAACGGGAGGCCCGGCACCTTTTCCTCAGCAGTAAAGCTTTCCAAGGCTGTGCAGGCTTTTGTTAGTTTGCTTTGGCTTGGGGTTTTTTGACAGAAGGTCACCAGATCACTTCTTTAGCAATGTGCACTTTCTAACTTTCCTGTGAAGCCAGCTTCTTTAACCTTTGGGAGGTTAAAGTTCAGTCCCCTAGTTCTCCGAGGTGTTATTTGGGTTATTTAAAAGCACTTCAGTTTTTTTCTTTTAAGATTAGCACCTGAGCTAACATCTGTTTCCAGTCTTCTTTTTCTTCTTCTTCTCCCCAAAGCCCTCCAGTACATAGTTGTATATTCTAGTTGTATGTCCTGCTGGCTCTGCTGTGTGGGACGCCTCCTCAGCATGGCATGATCAGTGCCATGTCCGCGCCCAGGATCCAAACCGGTGAAACCCTGGGCCACCGAAGCGGAGCTCGTGAACCCAACCACTTGGCCACAGGGCCGGCCCCAGCACTTCAATTTTTTTTTTTTTTTTTAAGATTTTATTTTTTCCTTTTTCTCCTCAAAGCCCCCGGTACATAGTTGTATATTCTTCGTTGTGGGTCCTTCTGGTTGTGGTATGTGGGACGCTGCCTCAGCGTGGTTTGATGAGCAGTGCCGTGTCCGCGCCCAGGATTCGAACCAATGAAACACTGGGCCGCCTGCAGCGGAGCGCACGGACTTAACCACTCGGCCACGGGGCCAGCCCAAAATCAGAATTTTTTTGAAAGATTTTATTTTTCCTTTTTCTCCCAAAGCCCCCCGGTACATAGTTGTGTATTTTTAGTTGTGGGTCCTTCTAGTTGTGGTATGTGGGATGCTGCCTCAGCGTGGCCTGATGAGCGGTGCCATGTCCAAACCCAGGATTTGAACCTGTGAAACCGTGGGCTGCCAAAGTAGAGTGCGTTAACCTCTCAGCCACGGGGCCGGCCCAGCACTTCAATTTTTAAATCGGCTTTTAAGTGAACCAGAGAGAACCTGAATGTAAGGTTCGCTCAGGACGTTGCGATTTGCAAACAGGAATATGAATAGGAGGGTTAAAAAAAGTGCCAGGCACTAGAACAAGGGAGCAGGTTTGTTCCTGATAGAAAGGCCTGTGGGTTTTTTGTGTTGCAGGGCAGTTTTGAACAGTCAGGCAGACTGCTGGCTCATGAGACTGCTTGGAACTCAGCAAAAGGAGTTTAGGGCTCAGCTTTCAGAGCCAGCCTTGGTGCCCTGACCTGGGAAGAGCAGTCGGTCCACTGCCCTCCGCCTTCGGGTCAGGGAACTTTACCTGTCAGCATCTCAGTCTTGGCACCCACACCCTGTAAGGGTCTTTGAGGTGTACCCCACCAATTCGGGAGCTCCCTGCTGGTCTCGGGCTGACAGCTTTCCCATCCAGTATTTCATGCTACAGCTGGAGCCAATCTGACCAGTTCCATTCCTCTGTTCTGAGACCTGTGGCAGCTTCCGGGAAGCAGGGAGGTCTGGCTATTCTTGACCGGGCATCACCCACCTGCCCTCTGGCCTTGCTTCCCTGTCCTGCACCCTGTGGCAGTCTAGTCATCTGTTTTTCTCTTTGTTGTTCCAGAAGCACGTACCCATCCCGGCTCTTCACCTGGCTGACTCCTACAGCTCTGAGGTCTCAGAGTTGATAGATGTGACGTCCTTCTAGAAACTTGTGCTCATCTTCATCCTTTGGCGTTCTTCAGTGCCTGCTGAGGTGCCACCCGGCCTCCTTATCTTCTGTGGTCCCCTCTTCTCCTTGCTCCCTCCGCTTTCCTCCTTTGTTCACATAGCCACCTCACAAGGGAATCAAAGATCCCGTTCTGCTCTGAACATCTGAAGCGGTTCCTTTGTCCCTTCCTTAGGGCCCATGTCATCTCCTGCTTTATTCTGCAGGTAACCAGGGTGCCTGTGTCTCTCCTGCTGGAGTCTTGTGCCATGATTGTAGCAGTGGTCTCTTTATTTCTCCACCTACCTTATGTAGTGCGTGAATAAAGGCTTGATGTCTGAGTTCTCCCTCTTCATATCCTGCGATTAGCGTTTGGGAAACCTTGTGAAAAGTAAGCTCCAAATTTAAAGCATAGTGGTAGCTAAGTGGCTTAGCATAAATTTAAATTTAATCTAAATCAGGCGTTGTCAGGCTTTTTCTTAAAGGACCATACAGTAAATATTTTAGGCTTTCCAGCCGTATGGTCTCTGTCCAACCTACTCAGCTCTGTCATTGGAGCTCGAAAGCCGCCATCAACAGTATGTAAACAAATGAGCGTGGCCGTGTTCCAGTAACTTGGTATTTACAAAAACGGGAAGCTGGCCCTCAGGCATAGCTTGCCAGCCTCTGATCCTAAATCAGCCTTGTCAAATGATTAACTAACACTTTCTTAATCTTCAGTCGGCGGAGGGTACAGGGGGTCCCCCCCACCCCGATTCTCTTGAACAGATCTCCCTGTCTTGGGTTCCACCATCTGACTGCCTGAGAAAACAAGTGCTTTCTAAGGTTTGACGCAGAGGTGCTGGCGGTTGGGCAAGTCGCTCATCTCCTCATCGCTGTACGTTTCTAGGGGCCAGGAGAGCAGCCTCTCCAGTTTTCTGCCCTGGGAGAGTTTTACGTAATCACGCCCCCCCGAGCTTTTGTAGTTGAATCAAACAGGCCCCACTCTCCCCACCCTCTGTGTAAAGGGTGGCACCCGAACCAGAATTTCAGGTGAGAAAAGGTCTGTTCTGCCATTACTAGGGGTAGAGGGCACACAAATGACTGAAAATATGCCTGCTTTTCTAGCGAAGGCTTACCTTTCATGTTTATGTAGTACCTTTTTATATAGTACTGTGCTTTCTGATTTTTAATTTCTAATTTTAGAAATTTAGAAAATTAATTTTAATTTTCTAATTTCATCTTGATGATATTCTTGTGAAGGAAAAAGAATTCTTGAGTGTACGATCCAGTGAATTATGTACAGGAGACTGGAGTAGAATATTTTTATGGTTCTTTCCAGGTTTTGTTTCAGCATTTGTGGCATTGAGCAAAAAGAAAAGGGGGAAAGAAGGAGTGAGGAGGAAAGATTTTTTAAAAATTCCAGACTTTCAGAGAGAGAAGAGGGATGAGAGGTGCCCATGCCAGGTAGTGGCCAGGGTCAGGGTTCTTGCAGCTGAATGGCCTGGGTGTTCAGACCATGCCTGTGGCTCACGCCACCTTAGGCAGGAGTGTGCGAGTACCAGAGTCTCTGCTTGGGAAAGAGAGGAAAATGAGTCTCAGAGATGCTGATCCTTTTCCCTGAGTGGAGGTTAGTGATGGGCGCCACGAGGATGAAAGGCCAAGGCTGAAACTCAGTTTAGAGGGGAGAGGTTTGCCTTCACCAACGAGGTGAAGTCAGCGAGGGGTGATAGCGGCACCCGTCAGGCTGGGGTGCGTGGAGACTCCCGGGGGCGGGGGGCATGGGCAGGTGTAAGGAAACCCCTTCCCACGCTTCCACCCTCTGCCCCTCTTCCTACGATGGGTCTCCAGGGACTGTGTCTCACTGGAGGCCTGTGCCCTTCTCCTTTCCTTGTCCCTTTCCCATTTCCCTGTGGTTTATGGTGGGCTGTCGCCTGAGCTGGCAGAGTCCTCAAGTGACCGAGAAGAGGTGAGTCAGGAATTCTGGGTGGGAATCCCAAGGTGACAAAGCGTGAGAGTCTTGGTGAGAAATGTTGAAGGGGCCGGGATCTGATTTCGATTTTATCCAGGTGAGAAGCCATGGCAGAGGTGGGTGCAGTCCCCTCCTCCCCTCCACCCACCCGTTTTAGGAGTTTAGGATTACGAGTCAGATGTGAGAGTCAGATGTGAGAGGCAGTCGTGTGGGTGCATATTAACACGTATGTGGGAGTTGGAAAAAGGAAGTGCAGGTTTTTTCCTGGCGAAGGATGATCCGACCGATTGGTTTGACAGTTGGCTTAGCCACCTCGGTGAAATAGACGTTTTCCACAGAAAGGGGTGAGTTGCAGCCGAAGCAGCAGTGTTGCAACAGAGATATGACTGAGCTCATCACAGTACCTATCATATCCTTTGTAGCTGTCAACCTAGGGAAAGAATTCAGGTGTCGAATTAAAAGAAGATTCTTAGTTTTTTCAAAATTCTGTCAGAAAATATCTGACCCAAAGTGGCTCTCTACCCCAGCTGGTTGTGAGAGCCACCCAAGAAGCTTTTAAAACACATCAGATGGTACAGCCTCTCTAGAAAACTAAACATGCACTTACATTCTGCCCACAGTTACACTCCTGGGCATTGATCCCTGACAGAGAGAACCTGTGTTCACACAAAAACCTGTCCACCAGCAGCTTTATTTGCAATAGCTCAAAACTGAGAAGAGCCCAGATGTCCTTCAGCAGGTGGATGGTTAACAAACTGGGACATGCACATGATGGACTGTTACTCAGTAATAAAGAGGAACACACTGTTGATGCACACAACCACCTGGCTGCATCTCCAGGGCCTTAGACCTAGTGCAGGACCCGTCCCCGCAGGTTCCGTGCTGTGTGCTCCCATTTCTGTCACATTCTTGCAATGGAGGACAGGTGAGTGCCTGCTGGGGTGAACAGACCGAGCGGTGGAGGCCTGCGCAGCATGAGAAAAGGTCACTGCTGGAAGGAGTCCTGGGCGTCCGTGTCACACAGATGTCTGGAGAAGTGCTTTGACCAAGGCAGGTGCCTGAGAAGTGGTAGGAGGAGGGCTGAACCTGGATCTCTGTCTCATGTGCCGTAATAGTGTGTGCTTGAAGGGTGGACCCCAAAGTCTGATGGATGAGGGTTTGAATCCCAGCTCTGCCAGTTAGCTGTGTGACTTTGGGCAGGTTGCCTAACCTTTCTGACCACTGTGTTTCCTCACCTGTAAGATGGAGATAATATCTACTTCATGAGATTACCATAAGGATTATAGGAAGTTATTTTCAACTTTTAAAATGCCTGACTCACAGTGTGAAACTCATATTTCTATCAGAACTAGTTAGTACACACATATTAAAACGTGTAGTTGAAATAAAAGCTTTATGAAATCTATATCCTTACTATATATGATACATTCTGTTTTCTACTTCACATTAATAAAGCTGGTCCTGACCCCCTACGCTGATGTCATGACCACTGTATTAAATGAACATAATGCTGTAAATAAGTCATAGACTTATTTTTCCTCTTAATTTTACTCCAGTGCTCCTTGGGTCAGGCCCCCAGCAGGCACCTGACCTGAGGAGGAGCGCAGGCAGGGTCCCTAACATCTCCGCACCCCTAGACTGGGATAGGTCGCTGCTCATCACGGAGGCTTCTGCTTCCCCACTAGACCGCACACTTCTTGAGGGCAGAGGTGACCTTGCCATTTCACCCCCAGGACCTAGCATGGTGCCCATGCTCAAAAGCCACCAATTTGTAGGATGAAGAATGACCGAAAGGATTAGTATCACAGAATTAACAATGATGATGCTGAAACTCCCCAAATGAAGGACAGGGAGCCGAGATGGGTGCAGAGTCCACATGCGCACTGGCCCCCGCCTCTGCCGCCCGAGAGCGCGGGTGTGGGACGCCTTCCTCGCCGTAAAGGGGCTGGCGACAGCAGCGTCTTCCTTCGAGGGGTGGCCTCATGCATGCTGGCGTCTGGGAACGCACCTAGGGACGCTAGTGAGGGTGCTCTTTTTCACTTAAAAGCCTCCTAGGACTGCCAGTGAGGGTGACGTTAATTTTGATAGACTTTAATTCACTCTCACTTTAAAAAAATAATAATTTCCAAAATTAGTAACAGATGGCTTGTCTAGGGATGTTCAGCTGAACTCCAACGTGTCAGTGTTCCGTGGCCCTGGGCTTAGAGTTGCTGCATTAGAACACAGGAAGCCTTTGTGTTGTCCTTAGGAGAAAGGCTTTTTACAAACGCTCTGAAAACCTCAGAAATCTCTGTGGCCGCCTCATGCTGACCTTCCCCGGGGCTTGGAGAGGCGTCGGGCCGAGCCCCAGGAAGGCCACGGGGGATGCTCCTCACAGTCTCAAGAGGGAGGTTCGGTCTGTTGATTTGTATTGCCAGTCCTATAAAAACTGCTGGCGTTTTCTCTCCTGACCGACTCACTCACCTGCCCGCAGTCTGCTGCTCCGTGCGCGACACCCGCGTGTCATCTGTGCCATTACAGGGAGCAATGGTGCTGTCCTTTGGGCTTCTTTGAGGTGTTGATGGGCATTAACTATTAAAATTCTTGCATATTATAAAGTTGGGTATGTTCCCCAGTGATATTTTGTTAACATTTCTTTTGGAGAAAGAAAAATGAAGACTTTTTTCTCCTCTCTATTGGGAAAAAATGTGTCCAGCCGCCTTATGTTTTCGAAGACCGTTATTGAAATTGGCATAGTGTTACTCTTGAGAAAGCATTTCTCATATGGTAGCATGAATATTTTCTATGGGAAGCTCATTTTTCCGTAGCCCGGGCAGCTTCCCATTATGTAGCGTGCACGATAAATGAGTGCCACGCCTGTGTGCGTGTGTTTACGCGTGTGTGCTGGAAGTGAGCACAGGTGAACTTCTGAGGCAAGATGAAGCGTTGTCGACCAACGTACGCCATTAGCGGGAAATAGGACTGATTTTATTCAGCCTTTTTCCTTTTTTACAGTAAAATGACTGTAGTTACCATTAAATTGAGCTTGATCGGTGTTCCCATGGGCCTCCCTCAGTTGACCCCTCTCCATGAAACTGAGGAGCAGTCCCCGTTCGTGGAGTTGGACGTTATCAGTTTGCTGTGTGAGCGCCCAGCACCCCTTATCTGACTGCTGGTTTTCATTTTTAGGCACCAAATGGGAATGTTTGCAAAGGGAATGAAACTTCAAATCACATGTCTCAACCTTGGGCCACAGCATTTATATGGAGGAGGGAGACAATTTGTCCTCCTTATGAGTCCACCAACACAAAGAGTTGACTCTGGGTTTGAATTTGGTTTCATTCTTGGGTGGTGTGGTCTCAGCAGTCTGTCTGTCTGTGGGACGGTAGTGTGTGCACTTTTGTTTCCAGTCTTTGTTACAGCACGTCCAGTTGTTAGCAAAGCAGTTGGTTGTCAGAATTGATTCTGTGTTCGTGGCACCTGTGACATATACTTTGCCAACAAGAAGGAATTTCCTTTTTTTGTGATGAACACAAAATTTCAGGTGGCTTTTGACCAGGAGCCCTCTGAATGTTGTCGGGGCTGGTGTTGCCCTTTACTCTCTCTCTGTGGCCTTTCTGGCTGAAGTATCTGAAGGTCGTCAGCCTTTGGACGTCTCTTAGCAAGCGGCACAGGCAGCCCAGAGCCAAGGTGTGGCTGTGCTGCCCTGTGGGGGAAGGCACCTCTCCTTGGTGTTCTTGTCATTTGAAGACATTTGGTTCCTCTGTCTTCAGTGGATTCTTTACCCTACGAGAGGAATTCTCACAGTAAGCAGGAAAGCTGCATAGGAACAGCTAACCAAACTCGAGGGTACTCTTTCGTGGATGCTCTCCTTTGGCGTGTTTTTTCATACCCACTGCCTTAGGTGGTGGACATTCCTCTGTCACAACATGTAGGGGCTGTGTATGTGACGAGGATTCCTTTCCTAAGCTGATAATTGCCCAGTTTTCTCATGGAATGAGAATCGTGAACACTATCTACCCCAAGTGAGAGCGTTTGTCATATTCAGAGTGGAAATGCAAGAAGAAAATTTTAAGAGTCAATAAAAAACAATTCTCTTATCCCTGAGATAAGCAGATTAACAGTATGTAATGTCAATGTTTTGGCTGCAGACCATTATCTTGCTATTGATCCAGAAAAATATGGTATTGACTCATAGCTTCGTTTACTTTTTGCTAGCATTGTTTCTCTATGCTGTTTCTTCTCCTTTTGAAATATTATGATTTGGTTTCTTTTCTTTTGTCTTTTTCTGACCAGTTTCTGTCCAGTCAGAGAATGACAGGCTTAAGTTCAAGCAGAAGGACGAGCAGTTGGCTTCCTGTATTTCAGATGTTACCCATTTCACTCTTTGCTCTGAAGTTGCTGTGATTGATCTTCCCCGCTTAGCTCATCTCGCTCCTTCTTGGAACTTTCCCCAGAGATGGATGTTTGAATGCTCTTGTTAGCATATTGTAAGATTCATTCAGTTCTTTCTGATATGTTTGGGATTTATACTTTTTCATTGTCTGCTGACTGTGTTTCTTGGGCTGCATTTTCCAGAAGAGAAACACCACAGAATCATTTTTGCTGATGGCTGGTGAAGGAGACACTCATCAATGGCTGAAAGAGGAGAAACTGGAACAAAAAGCATAGCTAAAGTGGTTTTGTGGGAATGTGATTACAGAGTTGGTTTTCATAATAAGAGGCTATTTGGCACTGTTGTCTCTGTGAAATGGGCTTGAAAGGCAGTTGCTTGTTCTTAGTGTCCACTGCATGCAGACTGCTACAGCGGGTCAGTGAAGAGGCTCGAGGAGGGAGGAGGCCGAATCCTCTCCTTGAGCTGTTTATGCTCTTGGGAGGGTAGGGAGAAAGCGGGTGCCCCGCGGCTGGCAGAACATATGTGCGTGTTCCTGGAGACGGCAGCTGCGGGAGCAGTCCTTCACCACGCTTCTGAGCCAGGAGGTTAAATCTTCTCATTTGTTTTACAAAGAGAAGGACCCTCCGTCTTTACATGAGTTTGGGTCCAGAGGGGAGGGAGTAGGAGGTGACAGGGATTTGGGTGAGCAGGATTTTCTCCCAGGCCGCCCAGCGTGTGGACACACAGATCAATTTCTTATCCTGCATTCAGCTGGACTCTGGGTTAGAGACTGTGTTGATCAAGACATCCCCTCCTGTTTCGTATCAGATAACGCATTCATTTCAGCCACTGAGCCTAAATTACTGTTTGCTTGCTTTCTCCTTTTCTTTTTTCCCCCCTGAAATGCTAAGAACTCGTGTAAGGATGAAGTTGGTTTATCCGTGCTAATGCTTTGATTTTTCTTTTCTCTTTCTCTTTGCCACAGTAGGTAACCAGTTAGGGGCCCTGGTACATCAAAGGTAAGCAGTGGGTTATGTTTTATTATTTATTGATCATTTCTAATTGTTTATTGATCCACCATCTGTACTAGAGTGTTAGAAAGTCAGAGGTTGAGAGTGTGAAAAACCATGGGCTAGATTTCTTTAAGACTCAAGTTTTTTGTAGCCCTTTCCAAGACAGTGTAAGCTTGAGGGATAAACTGGTACGAGGTATTAAAAATCAGCCATTATTGTATGTAGACGTAAAAGACTTCTAGAATGTCAGAGCTGCTCTTTCTGCCCGCGGACGTTTAATTTAATAGGAGAGAATGGGAAATTTTCCCTCCTGCTGTGATGGTTTTCCCAGGATTTAGACTTTTTCTATGAATCTTTAACCTCTTCACCTGAAAAGGTGTCCGAAGAGGTGTGAGTTGTCGGGCTTTCGCAGATTGAGCTTTGGTACTCAAGAGACCCAGGCCTGGGAAGCCAAAACCCTGAGGTCCACCCCTGCTGTAGTGACAGGGACTTGCCAGCGAACCTTGGATAAGTGCCCAGTTGTTTCCCTGCCTCGGTTTCCCCTCACAGCCTTCCCTTAAACATTGAGGATTTAGAGAGATACAAAGACCAAGCTTTTAAAAGACCATTCTGTAAGATAGGATATTTGGCCACAACGTTATCCTTCAAAAAGGATAAAGCCTGCAGGGAACCAGGCCACAGCTTCCCTTGTCTAGTGGCTGACAGTTTGTGCTGTGTGTCCGTCACTGTAACATGCTATCCTTAGCCTTCACCAGTGATGACACAATTATGTCCTCTTGTGTTCTACAGAAATGTTTGGGAGTTTCTAGAAATCACCAGGCATCCCTTAACCAAAAGATTTATCCTGGGTTTGTTGTCATCATTGTTGTTGTTGTTTTTTAATGACTTAATTTAAATGAGATTGTCGTCAGTATCAAATGTAACTTTCCTATAAAGCCACAATTTGCCAGGATTTTGCTTTCCAAAATGTGTATACTTAGTGCGTTACGCACATTTCAGCCTTGCATTTAGAATAGAGCTTTGTCTTCCAGGAAGCTCAAAGCAGTTCATCTTACGACATTTCTTCCTCAAAGAAAGTCGGCCAGAATTGTTCTGAGGGCTGAGGAACTGCCTGAGTTTCATGACATTTTGTATTGTGATAGTGTTTAACCCTTTCTAGTAAATTCCCCAGGGAATATTTCTGAACGTAGACAGCTTGTGCTACATATGTGAGCAGCGGCCTCGCGGCTGCACTTCCAGGGCACTGTTAGCCTTCATCACAGTCAGGAAACGCGTCCCAGCAGGGCCCCGTGTCTGTTTCAGCGTGCATTAGGCCATCCGAGGCGTGGCCTTGTCCTCCACAGTGTGACTGATTAGGAACCCCAGAATTGCCTGAATTCGGGGGGAACTCGAATATCCCAAGAGGTAGAGAGAATCCCTGTGTGGATATAAAGCTGAGGGTGTAAACTCCACGGGGAGAAGGCTGTTGGCTCGTCAGGGTGATCCTGTGGCAAGTGCTGTTGACCCTCTTGCATTGCTTCTGAGTGCTGCAGTTTCCCTGAACATGCACTCTGTTCGTCCTTTCTGTGATGTGTGGAAATCCAGCCATGTGAGGGGTGGTTGAAAGTGCTTACCTTTTTTTAAACTTAGCTTTTTTAAACTTAGCTTCCTCCTAAGGTACATGTTTAGATTTAATTGCTTTCTGGGGTGTTGGGCAAATTGGATATTGTACACACTACTCTAGGTGGCAGATTTGAAGGTTTATTTGAAAGAGCCAGTACAGTAGTTGTTTAAAAAAAAAAAAGACCCATAGTGAATGGGATAGCGTTTAACAGAAGGACCTTGCAGAGTAAGTGAGGTAATTATTCTGTCCTGGTCAACACTGGTTAGGCCTCCATTGGATACTGGTTCCGCTTAGGCCATCTCATCCTAAAAGACATAGATAAATTAGAGGTAGGAGAGAGAGCAATGACAAGATGGGAAAGAAGGAATGTTGCGGAAAAGTTGAGTATCTCTTCATCTAGAGAGGAGACCAGAATACAAATCTAAGCGTTCTCCAAACCCCAAAGGATCCTTCAGTGTTAAGCAGTACTGGGAGTAGGTGTATGAAGAAAAGGCAGATGTTAGTGGAGTTGATGGTTTCATGAAAAACCAGAGGTTTCTTCCTCCAACGCAAGGGTGGGGAGGCTCGGGTCTCTTCAAGGAGCCATCACCCGAAGGGTTCATTAGATGGTGCTCTTGTTCGTGGCTGGGGACTAGTTGCCCGGATTGGCGTGATTCATTTTAAGCCTTTATCCTCCACCATTGCCAATATGGGAAATTGGGGGAACCTAAAATGGCTGAAAAATTCTTTATTCTATATGTCTTTCCAAAATGTTCTTTGTTTTTAGGGCAGTAATAACAGAAGAATTCAAAGTGCCTGATAAAATGGTTGGATTTAGTAAGTATCCGCATTATCCACTTTTCCCCTAATTCTTGTCTGTTCTTTTCCTTTTGATCTCTCAGTGTGAGTGTCTCCTGTAGCAGAATGCTTTGCACACTATGTCCTCTAGCACCCAGAAGCTCTGCAGGTCCCCCTCCAGGCCCTGGGTGCCCCACCCCATCCCCTGCTCCGCCTCTGTTCTCACTTGGGCTAGAGTGCCTGCCTCGGTCGGCTGTGCTCCACGTAAGATCTCCGTCGGCTCGCTGAGGCCAAGCTGACTTGTAGTGCTGAGTGCACTGTGTATATGTGTTGAATCAGTGAAGTCATTCGTCCGTAGTTCAGCATGGAATGAGGGCGTGTCCTGACCCCGTTCCCTTTGTTTCAGTCATCGGCAGGGGAGGGGAGCAGATCTCACGGATTCAAGCAGAGTCGGGTTGCAAAATTCAGATTGCTTCAGGTAAGGGCTTTTGTTTTTTCATATATCTCAGTTTGATAGAAATTAGTATTTTGCAGAGTTGTCCAGATTCAGTACCTTTGCTTGTTGCTTGGAAATTTAGGGGCCTGGGTAAGTACATGTGATTGCTGGTTTCCTTGCACCTCTGGAGCTGGACTCCCAGATGAGAGCCAGAAAGACCAGGGCAGAAGTGGGCTCCGACATGAGGCCGCCCATCTGGCCTCTCGGGGAGACACTCACAATCCGTGGCCCGGCACGGCCCCTCCCGAACACCTGCTGTGTAGGGCCTCTGTTTTCTGCACCAGAACGTGATTCCAGGCATGCTGGGGCCTGGAGGAGTCCTGTGGCTTTGAGACCCCTCCTGGGGGCTTCTCACGGGCTCCCCTGGGTTAGCAGGCCCTACCCTTTGTGGAAGGAGGCCAGCTGGGGGTTCTGGCTAAATGAGCGCGTGTTAAACGCAGTTCGGACCTTTCACAGCTCTGTCCGTTTTGACCGTGCGATATGGACAGAGACGGATAGAGGAAGAAGAGTTTTAATTTTATTTATAGTTTTAGCATCTAATTTGAGTTTGACCTCTTTCCACAGTGGAGGAGGGGGTTTGGTGAATATTCAACTAGAGAAATCTTTGTCATTTTAAAAGATACTTATTACAGTGTCTCGAAGGCAGTAACTGCTATTAGGTATTTCTCTCTTTTTTTTGAGTAAGAATTTTAAGAGACAGTTTTTTTAGGAGCAAAGTAAAGCGTCATGGGTGGTGTTGAAAAGTAAGATTTTCCTCTCTTGTCAAATGGCCTGGAACCAGTTCCACATAGATGTCACTGATCTCTTGGGGTATTCATGCAATAATTGGTAATAATCCTAATGTGCATATAATGAAATTCCTTACTACTGTACCTCAGAGCTATTTGCAAACAAATGACCATGAAACCACGCTGCAAATGAAGAAACTGAGGAATAGCGGGTTAAGTGACTCAAACACTTATTTGCCCACAAGTGGGTCAGAAATGAAGCTGAGACTGGTAATTAGGGCCAACTCAGAAACCCCTGCCGCGCCTCTCACCTTCCCCTGCAGGACTTGTTTCTCCTTTGAGCATCTAGAGTGGAGCTCCCAGCTTCATGTTGTCTCCACAAGTGGAAGCAAACTGTCTTCTCCTGGGAGCCTGGGCTTCTGTGGGGCTGCGTAGGAAGCAGCCCGGAGAGACAGTGCGCACAGAGGCAGAGTGCACGCTTGCCTGATGCCCACCAACACACCTCATCTTCTTGATTCTTCTTATAGAGAGTTCTGGGATTCCAGAGAGGCCCTGTGTACTTACCGGAACCCCAGAAAGTATTGAGTAAGTTTATTTTATTTACTTTTTCCTTTCACTCTTCCTCCTTCCCCAAATGGGGAGAAATGGGAAGGCAGAACTGTTACTGAGCGCTGTCGATCTATGCTGCAGTCTGGCCACCGAAGTAGATGCTTCTGTAGAGAAGGATCTCAGAGGTTGCCATGCCAGGGGAGTTTTTCTTTTACCTTAAACACACAAGGTATCACCTTTTTTTCAAACCCTACAGAGTATCTCACGACTGTCATAACATCTACTTCATAAACCAGGTTCCCACCCCTCCTGAATGCTCTAATCAGCTTACTTCTTCCTTGTTAATACCTCCTTTACCCGAGCAGGTCTGATTCATAAGCCTGTCACTGTGTGAACCAGTGAGAGTACTGGTACCAGAGTTTTGCCTGGGGCTGATCCCTTGGCCCTTCTGGTATTTGTGAACCAGATACATTGATTCTTCCTGGCCATTGCTCCACTCAGAGGGCCATATGGATCGGCCAGAGGGTGTCTTGAGTTTTGGGGCCCTTGCAACAGCCTTAAGACTAGCATTGCTTTCTTACCCTGGAATACGCATGCTCAGAGCCTAGTACCAGGTGCAGGCCTCAGAAATCCAAGAACCTCCTGGGGAAAGGGGATGTACTAACTTAGAGTCTGCTCGCTTTCCTCTTTCAATCTACTGAGTAGCATTGCATTTGGGGACGGGGTGCTGAGATTATGTCTGGCTCAATAGGTAGGGCTGTTCTATTGTTTCCATTTCTCAGGGAGCCCAGATGAGTTTGAATTTTCTTGTTCTGCTGTAACATTGCAAGCAGTGAACCAGAATAAATATCGCTGGCAGGTGTGCATTATAGGGCAAGCGGGATGGTTTTGCTGGAGCTGAGGCATTTTTCTTCCAACACAGGTTAATCTAGTACACAAGCAAAATATTAAAAAGCTGCTGTAACTGAGAAGATACACGAGGCTGATGTCTGTACACAAAGGCTGAAGACTACAAAAGGCAGCGTCTGTTTCCTGCCTTTCTCTCCTTTCTTTCTCCTCTTCTACCCGCTCCTGCTTCCTGTTCTCCCCAAGCAGTCAAGGCAATGGGATTGTAACTTTAGGAGGAAACGGTTCGATTTCCTTCAGTGCGCAGTACAGCCAGCCTGTTAAGTAGCTGAATTCTTCCCTTTTAAAGGAACCAAAAAATAGAGTGTACATGGTGACTTAAAGAATAAATACCTCAAGTGACAAGCAGGGGAGCTTCTGGTGCAGAAAAGGGAAGTGGCCGACAGATGACCTCGGTAGGCTGGGTTGCCATGTTTCAGCCCCGCAGCTCCTCCCCCCGCCTCCAGATAAGTCAGCACCAAACAGCACGGCAGGTGAGATGCGGGGTCCTGAACATCGGCGTGCACAGCGCCAAGCAGCTGGGTGTGACTGTCCAGCTGCTTCAGGGCTCTGCTGCCGCCCCTCCACCCCTGAAACCCAACTGGTGATTCGTAGCCTGAGCTTAAAAGTCAGAGCAGTCTGGTTGGCTATGGAGAAGTAGTGTGGCGTTTGGGAATTCAAATGATGACTACTAACCCCTGCTTTCTTTCTTCCCCTCCTTCTCATTGTTCTCTCTCTTCCCTTATTTAACAAATGTCTGTGGAGTGTCTGCTCTGTGAGAAGGGTTATGCTGGACTGGGGAACAGAGAGATAGGCAAAGGAATCAAAAGTGGTCTTTGTCACCAGAGCACCTAGCATTCTCAGGAGACAAGACGTGTTTGTGGAGTGAATACAAGACACAAGCACGGGCAGAGGGCAGACTGGGAGGGGCTGTGTTGGCATGTTGGTATTGTGGTGTGTGTTACTTTTCAATTCCAGCCCAGTGGTGTGGCGGATGGCAGAGCCCTCGCGGGTTGTGGGGCAGGAGCTGGAGCTGGATGGAGGGCTGCCTTCCTCCTTCCTGCTCCCCCCCGGGGCTGCTTCCTTTTCCTGGGTACCCAGAGCGTTCATTCAGACCTGGTTCTCTTCCCTCCCAAAGACAAGCCAAACGGCTCCTGGGCCAGATTGTAGACCGCTGTCGGAATGGCCCTGGCTTTCATAACGACGTGGACGGCAGCAGCACCATCCAGGAGCTTCTCATCCCCGCGTCGAAAGTGGGCCTGGTCATCGGCAAAGGCGGGGAGACAATAAAGCAGTTGCAGGTGGGTGAGCCTTCAGCAGAGCAGCCCTCAGCAGGCCTTCAGCCGCCTCCCTCCCCGTGTGGGAGCTGTTGTCTTAACTCAGGCGTCCCCCCGCTGCTCCGGTGTGCTGCCGAGCCCTGGGCCCCGTGGACCTGAGCAGCCATCGTGGCGGTGAAGCCCTGTTAGGGTCGCTTTTACCGCCTGACAGCAACATCTCAGATAAAAGTGCCGTGTCCAGAGTGGGGGCTCTGAGCCAGCAGCACACCCCTCGTTAGCTGTGAGATCTTGAATAACTTCGTGTCCTCGTTGAAGACTCGGGTCCTCATCTGTACAAGTCGGGAAGGGCCGGCCTCCCTGGCGGAAGGAAGATGGAAGAAGACCCGTTACACTCTATTTCTCTGAGACCCGTTGCAGAGAGCCCGTTCCTGAGCAGATGATGCACGAACAGTACTGCTGGTAGCTCCACAGCCCCTCCTCTGACACACGTGGGGCCGGACAGGTTCAGGGTTTAACACCCCAGCGAGTGCTGGGGCTGCGCCCTGTTAATCACATGCGTGTTTCTGTGGCTGAGTGTCACGCTCAGTGAGGGCTGGAAATATGCTTACTTGAGTTCAGGTTAGTTGTGCTGCGAAATTAGTTACGAACAAATTTTTATTTCAGAGCTTTTGGGCTTTTGAAGTTGCAGGTCGGGTTGTGACGTGCCTGTGTGCTCTGTCATAGCCCAGTCCTCGGACCATGGAAGGCACGCTAGTGTGGACTTTAGGAGTCCGGGGTCTGGAATCCCAGTATCCAGATTTTGGTCCCCTACACATCAGCCCTGGGAACCTTGGGCAGCTTGCCTCAGAGCCTCTTCGTCTGTGAACTGGGGAAATAGCAGCCCTTCCCTCTCCTGGCTGTGCGCGAGCTCCAACCTGGCGATGTTAAACAGAGCACTGTGCTCTGTGCCTAGTGTTCATTTACTGTTTGGATGTCCTAGGGACTGGAGGAGGAGGAGAGTTCTGGGAAGTGGCTGTCTGTATCTCACTTGGCAGCTCTCCAGCACGGCCTGTGTGGCAGCATTCTTGGGCCCGCTTCATGGGCTGGGGCAGGGCAGTGCCTTGTAGTAGGTGGGACATGGCTTACTATGGACGTGACCCGACCCTGTGCAGCTTCTGGTGCCATCCTAGGTTCTTATTCATGACAGCGAGGGCTGTATTTGTGCCTGTGCCCCCACAGGAGCGGACAGGTGTGAAAATGGTCATGATCCAGGATGGCCCATTGCCTACGGGAGCAGATAAGCCTCTTCGCATCACTGGAGACCCGTTTAAAGTACAGGTAGGAAAAAAACCATGGATCGGGCAGGTCCTGGGTGTGGGCTGCCACTTGGTAGTAACTTGTAGAGCTTTGATGTCATTCAAGAAATTATAGTGCCAGCCCCTGGCCGAGTGGTTAGGTTCACATGCTCCACTTAAGAGGCCCTGGCTTCACTGGTTCGGATCCTGGGCACAGACTTAGGCACTGCTCATCAAGACATGCTGTGGTGGCGTCCCACATACAAGAACTAGAGTAACCTAGAACCAGGATGTCCAACTAAGTACTGAGGCTTTGGGGAGGAAAAGGAAGAAAGAGTGGGGTACTGACAACTCGAGCATGTGGACATCTCCTTTAAAAAAAAAAATTAAAAACAGATGTTCCTTTATTTAAGGTGAACTGTTTTCCCAAGCCGGGTTTGATGATGAAAAGAATCTAGGGTTGTGCTGCCTGATTCCAGAGCGACCAGCCACATGTGAAATTTAAATTAATTCAGATTAAATGAAAATTGAGTTCTCCATTGACACTGACCATATTTTGAGTGCTCAAGAGCCACATGAGGGCGGTGCATATACAGAGCATTTTCCTAGATGAGAAAGGTTTGACTGGACGGCGTAGCGCTGACCAGACGCAGTTTTCAACTTGTTGACCTACAAGGCAAGGTTTGTTTGGCTTTTATTTGCTTGTTCTGTCTCCCGGCCCATTTTTTCAAGACCTCCAGCTGAGGTGGGAAGTGAGCAAAGGTGCCACCGCCATGTACGTGTGTGCCCTCGTAGCAAGCGTCCTGTGTCCTGAGCTCCCAGCCACAGAGGACAGCCCCAGTTGCGGAAAGCAGTGAGGGGCTGAGTTTTTTTTTTTTTGAGGAAGATTAGCCCTGAGCTAACTACTACCAATCCTCCTCTTTTTGCTGAGGAAGACTGGCCCTGAGCTAACATCCATGCCCCTCTTCCTCCATTTTATATGTGGGATGCCTGCTACAGCGTGGCTTTTGCCAAGCAGTGCCATGTCCGATCCGAACCAGTGAACCCTGGGCTGCCGAGAATCGGAACGTGCGAACTTAACCGCTGCGCCACCGCGCTGGCCCCAGAGGGACTGAGTTAAGTCACCTGGGGCATTCTTCCCTCCATCTCCTCCTGTGAGCAGGAATGTGCGTGGCGGCGGTGCAGGGCTGTGTCTGTCCCCGGGAAATAGG